>NW_023396967.1:1915707-1935453 GCF_011125445.2 Fundulus heteroclitus
GCACGTCGATAAAATGGAAATCATGTTGATCGATCATTATCAACAAATTCAAAACATATTTTAAGTGCAGCCCTGGCCGTTTTATGCTGTTGCTTAGCGACTTATTTTTAGATAAAGAACACACAAACACTGAATTCAAACTCAATGCTTTATTCAACCAACTTTTTACCAAAACCTGAAGTATTTAAGAAAGAAAAAATAACGCGTGCTCTCCTAACCCTTTGAAGGGGGCGGAGCTTGGTTCGTGGGTTTGCGTTTGTGATTGGTTCGGAGGATGTAATGATGTAATATTAACCTACATGATAGGCTAGAATGCAAAAGAAGTTATTCTATTGAAGTTTTTATTGATTTTATTGATCATCGATATACGTCTATCGATCAATATATATATATCATTATTGAATTATCGTCCAGCCCTGTTTTATTCATCACAACTTCAATGAGAGATGCACCAATCAGGCATTTTTCTAGCTTAGTACCCATTTCCTGTCTTCTTTTAGAGCCGATCTCCATGTTTTTTCCTTCAGGGCTAAAAAGCACAAACATGCTGCAGGTTCTTTTGATGGAGGTTCTAGTTTTGAATCCTGTAGACAATATAGGGATTACAAGATTATCCTTAACTTTAATCAGTTTTTTTTTTAATCAAACTAAAAAAGTCAATCAAAATATTTTCCGTTGATTGGTGTGTTTATGAACTGAAATTGCGGGACTCTTTACTTTTGGGGGGAATTATTTCTCATTTTTGCAGTAATTGGCTGTTTCCGAAGATGTAAAGCATCTCTAATTCAAATTACTACTTTTATAGTTTAGAAAATATTTTAACTCTTACATTTAGACTGGATAACACAAACTATCTGAATAGACCACAATAATATGAAAAATATAACATGATAGAGTTCTGTTCTTCATTCATTCCCAAATTAATAGAAATGAATTGGGACTAACTCAAGACGCTTTAGTTGTATCACTAATTCATTTGCTGGCCTTTGTTGCGCATTGCTCCGTCTTTTAATTAAATTCAAAGAGCACCCGTTGCTGTCAGCACTCGCAGATGTTTGCAGACGAAGTTTCAACGTGCAAAGCGCCAGCAGGATGTTTCTCGTTTCCAGTCTCAATGCACTGTTGTTTCTTCTGTGTCCGTCACTCATCTTCGGAAGGGTGGCAGGAGGGGGGACACCGTCATTCGTCCGTCTGTCCCTAACTATACGTCTCTGCTGTCTGTCAAAAAGGAGTACTTGAAAAGTCTGGGCAACAGCGAGTGCAGCCCGCAGACGTTTCTGGAAAACAGTGGAAGTTTGGATAAGCTGCTCATCATCATCAGGAACGAGGACATCGCTGCGCATGTTCACAAGGTACAGCAGCTTCCCGTCCTCCCGCTCATCCTCTACTCACATCTAGGCAGTGAAAAGCTAGGAGTGGCCGATAGATCAATTTTTATCGATTAAGTTCAATTTGTAATTTATGAAGATTTAATTTTTGGAAAATCAAGATTTTTCTTCTTATTTTTTTCTCCAATGCACCCCTTGGGCCTCCATATAACTGTACACATCAGTCCTGAAAGGGTTAATTGTTTTGGTAAAAGCTTGCAATCTTGGATATATGTTTAGGAAAATATATTGTGGAAACACTTTAAATAGGAAACTTTTTTTTTAACCGAGGGTTTTTTCGCTACATGTATTTGATGGTGGAACACCGCCACACCAAAATAAAAGCCGCCGCACCTTCAGAATCAATTCAAAATAGTAAAACAATGTAAAGTATATGATATAGCATAGCTCGTCTGTATTTTGGCACTTTTTCTAATCATAATCAGAGTTTAAAATGAATTTAAATATCATGAGTTGTTAAAATGTACTTTATTTTGAAAAGCCAACCCCTCCGGCTCCTCTGATCTGCTCTCGGTAGAGAAAGAAAACTAGAGACTACAGTCCAGTGTTTCCTACTTAGCGACTCATGTTTGGGGACTTTTCAGAGCCCTCTAGCAACTTTTATTTAAAAACAAAAAAAGTGACTAGAAACAAATCTAGTGACATTTTTTTCTGTGTTTTTGGCGATTTAACAGCTTCACGTGAAAGCAGCAATCTGTCTGTTACCGTCTCACAACAGCTGCTAGAGCTGCGTGATGTGTTGCTATTCTCTCAGCGCTGCCTCGCAGGCAGCTGCTGTGAGAGTTTTGTGAAAGGCAAGTTATTGCACTATTAATCACAACAGGGAAACTCATGGTTGTTCAAGCGGAACATTTTATTTATTTTTGCCTTTATTGTAAGGTTTGCACTTCAAGCCCAATAGGGAAATTCATCTTGGTTTGTTAATTTTTTGTGTCAAATAAAAACAGTTTCCTTGCTGTTTCTAGTTTTTTTCTTTCTTTCAGAAAGAACACTATTAAAACTGTAAATTGGATGTATTTTAAGCATCTGGGAAAGTTTATCTCTGGAATAAACCACTCACTTTTTTTGTGTGCCCCTTTCCACGTTCTCATCTAACAGGAGGCAGTTTTAATATCTCTTAAGGCTACTCTCCATTACAGTGGCATTACACCCTAAAGCCACTAAAGATGCGTAATGTTTACTATCTGGTTAGGCTGACAATAAAACTTTAGAATTGGCTCCACTTTTGATGTTAAAACGCGTCGTCTTGCTGCAGATTCCAGCTCTGGTATCCCTGAAGAAGTTGCCGTCGGTGAGCTTCGCTGGAGTGGACTCTCTGGACGACGTCAAGAACCACACGTACAACGAGCTGTTCGTGTCGGGAGGCTTCATGGTGTCCGACGAGTTCGTGCTCAACCCCGACCTCATCACACAGGGTGGGTTTTACTCCTCTGTTGCAGCAACAAAGAAGCTGAAGCAGATCCATAAAGCTGAATTTCTTTTAAGTTAAAGGTAAAACTTTGGACGCGGCTAGAACGGGAAGCGGAAGACGTCTACCACCTAGGGCTGGGCGATATGGATTAAAAAATAAATCTCCGATTTTATCATACCAAATCCGATTAATCGATTTTTTTTTTTTTTCCCTCCTTTTTGTTTCATAAAAAGAAATTAAAGAAATTATTTTTAAACCTTGCTTTTATGTCAAGCATTTCGTCAGGGAGTTGACCTGAATTCAAATTGCAACTAAAAACAAGCTGTGAAACATGCTTGTAAAACAAGATGGCAGCCGTGCCAATATAAACAATGAAAATATAACAAAACATTTGCTGCTAGTGGTATTACACCTTGAGCTAAGAACAAGCTTCACTGCATTTGTGAACTTCAAATTAAGTTAAAAAAAAAAGTAAATAAGTAAATGAAGTACCTCGTGTTATGGGTAAAAAAAAGTTTCTACTTAACAATATTTTGACAATACATTTGCCTAAACATATATTCAGCATCACATGCTGTTCTCTTCATGGAAACCCAATGAGTGTATTGACAAAATAAAATCCAGATTTTTCAAAAATGAAATCTTAAAGAATTATAAATTCGAATTAATCGATTAAATCGATTTATCGCCCAGCCCTACTACCACCGTCGTTTCCTGTCGTTTGTCCATGTTTGTCTAATAGGCTGTATTGGAATAAAATACCGAAGTACTAGATGTGTAGAAATAAATAGAAAAGAAAATCAAGACTGCTGGTTTGTCACAGAGCTTCCCGTGTCGGGACGTTTTTACTCCCATTTCTTTTTATCCAATTAGAGGTTGTTTATTGGCATCCTTTCTGTTAACACCGTGACAGAGTAGGCGCTTTTTATCTGCTCGGAAACAGGCCGTTATTTTCCCTAAAGCAGACCTATGATTAAGCTGTAATGTTTTGATCAGTTTGAGCTTGAACTGGGAACCTATAGTTCTGTTACTAGTCAGAAGGCTACGATGCAAATATAAACCAATTATCGCTTATCACAGCCGAGTACAGCTGACCTTCTTCATAACGAGTCAAAGATCTCTCACTTCATCTCCAGCTAACACCAAATCCTTCTTGGTCATCGGCTGCGTCTCTGTTACTCTCATTTCTATTTAGACCAGTGTGAATATCACTCACTGTTATCGTTGTGGAGCAAACCTTTACGCGAGTTTCTGTGGTTATAGCCGCCCGTGCATCGTGTGAGCTCTCGTCTTCCCTGTCGGCATTTTGTGCTGTAGCCTGTAGGGATGGTTGTTTTGGTGAAAAACCTTTCAGGTGGGATATTAAATGCAAAGAAAAAAAAAACAGATTTTTATTTTTTAACGAGTCTCCGTGGATGCAGATTCTCTCCTGTAAAAAAAGGAAGAAAAAAAAACCCGAATGAATTGTGTAATTAGATTTAAGTTAAAGGTTAGACATCGCTGGCTGTACATCAGCTCGTGAGAAAGTTCCTCGTGTTTGTCGCGTTTACTTTTTGTCATTTTCCCATTTGTTGCAGTGGGTCTAGGAGGCGGTTCATAAAAATCATAAAAATCGTTTCATTATTAACAGTCCAGGTGGCGCAGTCTGTGTTCCTGAGAATTAGACCTTTAAATTAACATCAAGATAGTTGTTAATCAGGTCAGAATCCTCCATGTCCACGTCTCATTCCAGCTGCTTTACGTTGGTAGGCGAACGGTTTTCTGAACGTATTTAAAAGCATATTGAGTTACCCGTTTCAGCGCTGACACATCCTGACCTCTTGCTTCCTCTGTGCAGATCGTTTGCAGGCGCTGCTCAAGTTCTTGGAGGAACAGAGCACTCCAGAACAGCCCTGGCAGTGGAAGGTCCACTGCAAGTCCCAGAAGAAGCTTAAAGAGCTGGGCAGGTCAGTAGTGAAACGGCAGCAATGGAGACGTAAAACTCTGCCGTGTTTACGGTACTTCTTTTTTCATTTTAAGTTTATTTTCCAAAAAAAGAGAAACAACCCAGTCATCAAATATAAATAAAAACTACCTTTTGCTAATTTCATTTCCATAATCTATTCACCTAGTACTGACAACAAACAAAACATCAACTCTTAGATGTTGAGGAGGAAACGCAACGGACGCATTGCGGCGCATAAGCGCAGCATACGTGCGTCCTACGCTTAGATTTTCATTTTAATCTGTCAGTTAATTTACACTAGAAGCATAATACGCACTTCGTACGCACATTTTAACGCTACGCGACGGCTAAATTAGATTGAAGTTGTAATTTCAGATGCGTATACGCTCCTGTTTGGTAGGGAATAAACGGGAAAACAACATCCTGTAGATGAATTTCTCCATTGTGAGATCAATAAAGTTCAATTATTATTATTTTTATTTATTTTATTTCAAGTATAGCCCCTTGAGACCCTCTCTAAAATGAGACCATCTCATTTTAGAGAGGGTCCTTAGAGAACATATTTATAATCAACAATAGCATGATCCCAATTTTAGTTTAAATCCAAAGACATGGTACAAAATGTTTAAACACTGACAAATCACTCCTTGATCTGTGGATCTCAGCCCTGTGTGGATATTCTCATTTGCTCTCTTTAAGGTTAAACACCAACGCCATGGGGCTCTTGAACCTTTTAACGAGTTACCAGAAGAAGCATCTGGTGGAGTTCCTCCCGTATCACGAGTGTGACACCCAGTCGCGGCAGGCTCCAGACCTGGAGTGCCTGATCAAGCTTCAAGCTCAGCACACGCAACAGCGGCACCTTATCTTCCTCACAGGTACCGTGTTATGAGCTTCATCCACTCTCTGTTTGTTTTTAGCTTTTGTTTGTTTTCACTAGAGATGCACAGATCGACGGATTGAAAATGAGCCACTTGTCCTTTCCTCAGCTCTGATTGGTTATTGGCTGACCATAGAAGGAAGAAAAAGAAATTAAACGTTATACATGTTGGTTAAACTCATCGTAAAAACATTGCCCAAAATCCCACTACCTGGAGATTAGTTGTTCCTAAATATCTTTTAGCGTTGGCAGTTCTTCAGCACGTCAGAACCTTTTCTAGTTTGAAGCGTGCTTTGTGGACGATGCTGAACTAACATGACATTCAGTCAAAGCAAACAGGATTTTTATTTGCTTTGTTCTTTTTTAAACAGAGAGGCCATTCGAAATGTTCCTGCAGTACTCCAGGAATGGAATAGTGATCGCGAGCATTGACGATGTTATGAGCGGTTTTCACAGTCTGATTGGATCCATTAATCAGAATGAGCTTCCTACACCACCTTCCACTGGTGAGTATCATCAACAGGAACATTAAGCACAAAAAAAAAAAAAAAAGATTACACTCTTCCTCATCTCTTTTCATTCCTTCACGCCTTTGTGTTTCTCGCCCTCTCCCTCTCTGCCCTCCCCTCTTCTCCCAGTAGTGAATGATGAGTGCGTGGAGGCGGAGGACATGTCATTAGACTCTGATGACGGCGAGCCACCAACCATGTCAGATCCTCTAGAGCAGGTTCAGGCTAACAAGAACAATGCCGAGCCGCTGCCGCTGCTGCCGCCGTCGGAGAAAGACGACTTTCGCCCGCCGCTGGCCGACCTGCAGGCCACCCCCGACAGGACGTCGGCGCTGGCCGAATGCAGCGCTCTCAAGACGGCCATCTCCCAGTTCAAAGCCGCCAACCAGATCGGCTTGGCCTGCCCGGACATCGGCGGCATGTCGCCAGGAGGGTTCCCTGTAAATACCCACCAGAGTTTCCTCTGCCCCTCCGCCTCCTGGTCGTCCTACAGCGGCTCCTCCAGCTACGTGGCGTCCCCGGCGTATCCCGCCTCGCCCTGCAGCAGCACGCAGGAACAAGAATACCGCCCCTCGTCCACCCTCGCTCCGGCACTTCCGACTCCGCCCGTCTTGGCCGCGGTGGGGCCTCTGGCGAACCTGGCTTCCCTGCCCTTAGAGGTCAAGCGCCCTCCTCCTCCCCCTCACTTGATTATGCAGGGGCAGACGCACGTGCCAGACGCCATAGGAGCGGCGCCGGCTGCCGCCTCGCCGCTCGTCAGCGCGCTACCTTACAAAGAACACGGCGACACGACCCAGCCCAGGTACACGGGGGTCGTTCCCAATAGTGCCGGCGGGACCCCCACGCAGCACGAAAGGACACTCGGCGGGTCTGGAGAAAGCGTTTGGGGCGTGGCGGAGACGAGCGCCTGTGAGACTGCTTGCAGCCAGGGCGCGGTACCGTCCAGCTCGGCGGACCCCGGCGCCGTCCCCAAAACGGGTGAAATTCCCGTGGGCAGCACCCCTGGCACCCAGGGGGGCAGGACTCCTGGGAGTGGTGCTGAAAGCCTTGGAACTCCAGTGGGTATTCCCCCAATGGCCACCAGAGGGGGCTCCATACCCAGACCCAAGCTGCCTCCACATCCAGTGGGGGGTTTGGGTTATGGCAGTATAGGAGGCATTCCTGGACACGTGGACCATTGGCCTGTGCGTGGAGCTATGGGTCCTGGTTCTTTAGGGGGCTTCAGAGGCAGAGGAGCCCCTCCGATAGGAGTCTGGCCTCGGCCAGGTCGAGGACAGGAACACGGGGACGGGACTGGAGGTGGGCCCTGCTCCTGGGTTTACCCACCGGGTAGGGGAGGGCCACAGAATTACTACACGTACTCTCATAATTACGCCCCTGAATAGACAATCATCACGATGAAAGGGGCAATGCAAGCAGCAGAAACCAGAGACGGCGCTGGCTGAATGTACATATTTCCTTGTCATAAAGCATCGATTTAAGGCGGTAACTATGGATTCTGGTTTTCTACATTAATAAAGGTAGATACAGGCAGTGCCGGGTGTCCTGCTGTCGTGAAAACTCTCTGTACACTCTTTCCGTGTGATCTATTTGAAAACCCTCTTCAAACCACTATATTTATATTTGCCAACAAATGTTTATGGCCTTCCAGCTTCTCAGAATTGACCACACTATTTCTGTTTGTTCCAGTTTTGAAACGGTTTGTGAACAAAGGGGGTAACGGCGGATATTTTTTTAAGGAAAAAAACAACAAAATGAAGTGAATAAAATTTCACTTTTGCTGTTTTGGTTTTGTTTTTGTTTTTTATTTTACATATTTGTCCAAAATTCTATTAAAAATAAAACATTTCAAATCCTGTTTGTTTGATGGGTTTGACGGTGTCAATCGAACCATTAAAAAACAAAAAAAACCCGAAAGAAATACTCCCCGTCTCATTGTCATTTCACTCAAAAACACACGGATTTGATTTAAAAGTTTACAGCTCAACATCGGAAAATAAGTTTGTATGAATAAAGTCAAGTTAAAGTGTAAAGAATAATAAAAAGAAAAGCTAAATGTTCTGAATTTACACGTTTCTCCAGTCACACTGACCACGCAGCGATTCACACTATTGCCACATACACAGATCAGTAGGCAACGTGGGAGTTGAACGCCATGCCTTGCCCAGCGGCGCCTTGACATGTGACAAAGGGAAGCTGGAATCAAACCCCCAACCCTTTTAATCAAAACACTACTACTGTACCCAGTGAATCACTCATTGATTTGTCGGATTAAAGCAACCTTTGGATGCTGAGGGGACATTTAACATTAAAGGCTGCAGCGGCTCCAGATCCTCCTGCAGGGTGAGCTGTGTGTGTGTGCAGCGGTTTGCTGGAGCTTCAGCACTTAAACGCTTTGAGACGCCACGCTGAGCGCTTCTGGCTCTTCAGCTCCATCACTACTGAAAGAGTAATTAGGATGGCTGACGTCTGTCCAGCCAGGCCTTTCGTCGCCCCCCCTCACTCCACGGAGCGTGTCGTGGAAAGAACCACCAGAGGGCGCCGTTTGCCCCTAAATGTGAGGACTATTGTCTCCAACCTCCCCATCCCCTTCGCGTTTCTGCCAGTGCTTTGTCAATACCAGGATAATTATACCCAGGAAAATTATATTTTAAATTATTAAGTCAGCTGCTGGTTAGACTCAACACGCGCATTTTTTACTGCAGCTCGCTTTGCACGTCTGAAATGGCCTTTAGACTGTTAGAAACCCACAAGAAATGCAATTTAAGTGACGATGCATAGGGTTTTTTTTTTTTTTTTTGTAACTGTTATCAGTCTCTTCTTAAAAAAACAACAACAACAGTATATAGCACAGAAAAAAATCTGTGCTATTTATGGTTGTTGTTCTGAAGAATGAAATCCAGTTCCATCGCCTAACTAGCCTGTATGTATGTGTTGCATTTAGTGTGTTTAAAAGAGAATTCATCGTTTGAACATGAACCAGTTTGACATAAAATAAAATGAAAACCGACACCATCAGCAAAATACAGATGTTTTTGTTTGGTAACTTTTACAACAAGTTGTTGATTCTGTCAATAATTCAAAGAGAATATTTTTTGAAACATAAAAGAAAAACACAATTTTTATTCCCATCATTTTTTACCAGCTCGTTTAGATTGTGTCAGTGTAGATTAGACGAGTTTGACATCTTTCAATGGTGGGATCTCTTAAAATAGCCATTGATCTTATCTCTATGAAATGAAATAACTAAAAAAATATTTACCCAAAATATTAACTTTTTTTATTGTGAAAAGTTTGTCATGGTATTTATGTTTTATTTCCTATTTTCCTTGTTTAAAGTGCAATGCGGCAAGATGCCATGGTGTATTTCTTAACTTGAGCATGTTTAAAATGTAAATTTGTAGAAAAAAACAAGCAAAAGAGCTTTAAACTGGATAAGTGTAACATACTGTGGTGTTATATCCTTTTTGTAAATGATTTCATAACAGCAGTAGGAAAGAGAACAGGCTTCGCTTTGGGTTTTTATGGGTTAAAGTTGTTAAACAGACTGAGTAATTATCCAGAGCACTGAAATTGTAAATCGCATGTCTGTCTCAGTGTTCTCTCAGATCAATTCAAGAATGTATTCCATAATGAATGCAGGGATATATGTCTAGTACATTTATGATGAGTTTATAGTTCAGGTTGCATTAACTTTCTCAAATACGACATCAATTTCTGTTTTTTTTTTATGCTGATTTAGATTATTTCATTTTTACATATTTAGGTCTAATAGCCTCATTATTTAGTTCTTGTTCGGTTCGGTCACGATTTTCCTGGAGGAAACATCACATTTGAAAGAGATTAGTTAAAATGCCAAACTATCAAATCAAGGTAGATCCATTAGTTTCTGAGAAATCTCTTTGTATTGATGGAGATGAGTCAGTGAGAGGGAACCAGAACAAACTGAAAGACGCTGATATGCCGAGCAGAGATAATAGTTCATTATAATTCTCAGAGAGTTCTTCATCAACAGAAGTATAGAAGGGTCTTTAAGTATTTTTTTTTTCAGGTACTTCAGAATAAATTCAAAGTGCTTTACTGAAACTCTTTTACTGTTTTACATCAAACATGTCAGAGCTGCATAACCTCGTCTGTGATGTCTGATCGTCCACGAGACGAAGAGGCTGAGTCCCATTTCCTAGGGTAACCCTTACCTCTGCCGTTATGCTTAATGTAGTGGTTCAAATATTCTATAGAAAAATGGGCCATTCCCTCATAAAGCGGCTCCACCTTTAGTTCTCACTGCTTCTTTGTATGTAAACATACCGCCCTGTATAAAGTTTCTGCCCCCTTACTGATTTTTTTGTTTTTTTTTTCTGTTTTACATCTCAAATGTTTCAGGTCATCAAACCAATGTTAAGTTCAGAAAAATATTACATGAGCTAATACAAACACGTTGTCAAATGACATTTTAATTGGAAAAAGAACCATCTAAACCACCCTGACCTGATGATTAACGGTAATTGCTGGAAGCCAAATCAATGATAAATGAGTCTTTTAAGTAGTGGGCTAATGCTGCAGCATCCCAGACAGTTTTAGGTGCTGACTTTATAAAGGCCAGTCCAAAAGATGCCATGATTTTAAAAAAAGAAAAAAAGAATAAAAACATTCAGATGACACGCTGATGGAGGACGGATCATTGTCTTGCTGCACAAGTATGCTTGAGCTCAATGTCCCTGACGGCTGGACATTTTCTGCTAGAAAGCAGATTTCACGGTTCAATCAGTTATAGCGTGACAAAGGATGGCCATGAAGCAGCGAAGCAGCCCCACACCATCACACCGCTGAGTTTTGGCTCTTGGTATTATTTCTATTCTGCTAGGCTGTGTTAATATCACACTCGATTTAATGTTATACACACCTTTTCTACGTTTGGGACCATCAAGATGTTGCTTGATAAATGCGAGACGGGCTGTTATGTTTGTTTTGTTCACCGATTTTTTTTCCCCCCATGGCTGCTCTTTTTAATCCAATCTCCACCTTATTGTTGAACAATGAACCTGACCCCTAACCCTGTTATGACCATAGCTGCAAATGGGGCGGCAGGTATTATATCTAATTTATGGCTGAAGCTTGTCAGACAATGTGCGATGAGTCTGTGCTTCTGCTCCTTTTTCCAGGAAAACCTCAGCTTTCAGTGTCTTGTAGTTATTCAAACAACAAAAACAGATTTAGATTGTCATATTACAATAACCCAAAAAACATTCATCAGTTTTTCTGCGGTCTTAATATTAAACGTTGAGGCGTTCATCTGCTGTGGTAGACCATGGAGCTGCAGGCAGAGTCCCACTCTGCACACCTCACAATGCCACGCGCTGCCTCTCCGGCACACAGTGGACATTCGGGCTCTCTGGGCCTTCTCCTGTCCCCAGCTTGAGGATGCAGAGAAATGATTTCCAGACGGGCTATACTCTGGCATGTTGGCAAGTCAGACTCCAAGGAGAAACGCCGGAAGCTCCTGAGATTTCTGCCCGGTACACCAGCACACATCTCCTTCGCGTTCCTCCGGTCAGACGTGTCCACACCCTCCCATGTGCTTGTTGTACTCTGGAAAATAGAACTTGTCCTCCAAAAGTCTGAGACGTCTGGTAGCTTGGACGCTATCATATGTAGCAACAAAACCCAGGTATTTATTTCAGTTTCTCTGCAGTGATGTATCTCCAGGTAAATGGGGGGTTTCCCTCCCTCTGAAGATTCCAGGATGCACATTTGCATCAACTGTTGCACAAAAGATTCAAAACTCTCTTTGGAAAAGTTGGAGGAAAAAGTTTCACCTGGGGTTGCTGAACTTCAGAAGCTATTTTTGGGCTTGAACTTCACACACAGAGGGATGATGTCTGGGTGTAGCTCTGTTTTCCACACACACATGACTGTCTGGGACCATGGGAACGACGGGTCTCTTGTTCAGAGAATGGCCCAAAAGTAAAAGAAATATAAGATATATATATAATGTAAGATAGAAATATCCACATTGCAAAACAGTAATATGAGTATAAACATTTATAAACAAGAAAAAATATAAAAATATGTGAAAGCAAACAATATTTCATCACAAATGATGCAAAAAAAAAAAAGATTGCACTAAAGCTGAATGTTATTTTCAGCAATATAAATATCTAATGGACTTAGATGATGCTGTAATGAAGGGGAATCTAACTTTTTAGCCTAGAAGATGTCTACTGTTTACAGATGGAAAGAGTTAGCTTGTATGAGCATTTCTGCATACCCTGATTTGGAGGGAAACTGTTGCCTCTTATGATGACTGTCTTCAAAAATGAGTCCTCTGGGACATTTGATGACTCTGGTTGACGTCCTTTATGTGATTTTTGGACTTTAATAAAAATGTTTCTGTGTTTTCTGTCGCTCTCTCTCCTTCGCTCCGTGCCGTGCAGCCCGGTTGCTGCACAGCGAGGTCCGCTCACTCAGCCTAATTCTAGCATATGGTCCAGCGTACTGTGAAATACTATGACATGTGACAAACATGACATGAAGGTGAATGTCTGTGATTGGTCGAGCTCATACTACACAGGTCTCAGGGGATGCCATAATGTACCATATATGCCCTGAAAGCACAAGTTCTTCACTTTTTGCCACTTTTTGATTATTTTTTTTTAAATATCTTGAACGGTTTAGGAATGAAAAGTAGGCATGAGAAATCCTGTAAACGACAACCGGATGGTCCTCAGAGTTTTACTCCAGCCAAGTGTAACCAACAGGGCTTTAGATTTGGTTCTAGGTTCTTTTTTATGGCTTCCTGGATAAGTCGTTGATGCACTTTTGAAGAAACGTTGGCAGACCCGGCCACTCCTGAAAAGATTCGCCACTGTTTTCTCCATTTTTGAATAATTATTCAGTCCCATATCCTTAGACACAGCTCTGCACACTGATAGATGACAATAACTGTTTGTTTGTTATTGGTTTTTGAGGGGCTACACAGTGGTGCAGAGGGTAGTGCTGTTGTCTTGCAGGCTTGAGTCCTGCCCTTGCCTTTGTTCTTTCTGCATGGAGTTTGCATGTTCTCCTTGTGCATGCGTGGGTTCTCTCTGGGTACTCTGGCTTCCTCCCACAGTCCACAAACATGACTGTTAGGTTAAATGGCTTTTGTAAACTCTCCTTCGGTGTGAGTGTGTGTGAGAATGGTTGTCTGTCCTGTTTGTCTCTGTGTTGCCCTGCGATAGACCGGCGACCTGTCCAGGGTGAACCCTGCCTCTCGCCCACTGACAGCTGGAGATAGGCACCAGCACCCCTCGCGACCCCACAAGGGATAAGCGATGGATGGACGTTTTTTTTTTTTTTATCGGAGCATGGTGTGTTGCTTTTTGAAATCTGTTCAGCCTACTTCATGCTGTCCAACATGTATTATTTATTATTGTTTGTTCTGCACGGCAGACATTAATGTTGCCAAACTATGGCTGGTGAAATTGAACCAAGGGGATGATTCTATCTATCTATCTATCTATCTATCTATCTATCTATCTATCTATCTATCTATCTATCTATCTATCTATCTATCTATCTATCTATCTATCTATCTATCTATCTATCTATCTATCTATCTATCTATCTATCTATCTATCTATCTATCTATCTATCTATCTATCTATCTATCTATGTCTCTCTCTCTGTTTTTCTCTCTATCTCTTCAGGTTTAAGGTGAGAGGTTCCACGTCCTGTCGGCAGCAGTCTGGGGGGGCCCCAATAACATTCTTTACCTCCTTCCCGACCCGCTCTCCTTCCCAGACCCCCACCTGCGCGGCTGTCCGTTCTCCCTGGCTGTGTTGTAAGGTCAGATGGAAGGTCGTCCACATGAGTCATCACTTGAGCTCGTGAGGTGAGAACAGACCATAACAACGGCGGTATATCTTCTGTTTTTTTTTTTCTTTTTTCTTTTTGCTCTGTGTCCTTATTATTCGTCTTGCTGAAGAGTCAGTATCCGCGAGGTCCCATGAGGCTTAGTTAGGCCTGTTTATGTACACTGTGAATTATTCGCCTCTATTTGCTGTCTGTGTTTGAGAACTAGATAAAAGTTATCTGCATGAAACCATCAATCAGCGACAGCAGTGTGGCTTCCTTCGCTTTTTTTTTTAATGATTACACATTTGTAATTACTCTTTGGTTGTCTTTCATATGAAACATGTTTTACACATAGCTTTCCGACTTCGAGACGCGAAAAGAAATGCGTCTGGTGCCCATATCCATATTTTTATATAGCTATCTATCTAACCAGATGCGTCCGTACAGATTTATGTTAGGAGCTAAACACCGAGGAGGAATAAAAGACAAAAGGATGCTGTAAAAGAGGTCACTGGAGCCAGTATATAAAATTTAAAATACTCTGAGCTATTGTGCTTGTCAAATCCTATAACACCTAACTAAATTCCTCTTACTCCAGAACTGTAAGCATATAACAGCCCCAGAAAAGGATAAGCCAGGAGACGGCGCCTAATGTGCTGACAGGCTTAGATCTGCGTGTTTTCGGTGTGTGCAACTCATTTGTTCCTCTGAAATGAAACATGATTTACCTATTGGCCCGTAGCGCTCATGCATGCTCCGTTCCCCCGCAGCGCTCCGGGACCAGATTCTTGTTTGACTCGTGTGACGTCTCACAGCCTTAATGCCACTTTGAGAACCTCTGAACACACGGCCCGCGGGTTCAGAGGTATGATAAACAGCCTGTTGTCTGCTGTAACAGTCTGCATTTGTTTTGGTCTTTTTTTGGAAGCAACTGACCTAGCTCTTAAAAAAGATCCACGGGAGCAGCGTATCCGGGCTTTGGGCTGCTCTAAAAACGGAACGCCTGCCGTGTTGCTCGGGCTTATATTCCGATCTGGGTTTCCAGTTAGAACGGAATAAGGGCTTTTCGTGACACGGGGCCTCCCGTTGGCTTGTGTATGAGGATGTCACTTAGTCTGAGAGATGCGTATGTATCTGACACAGCCGGGTGCCTCCACTCTTGCCTGATGACTGCTTTGACAGCTCAGTAATAGCCTACGCTGACAGTCAAAGCATCTCTCCACAAGTGAAGGCAATTCAACTTGTGCTATTCAGAATAAAACTCCCCTTTCACAGTAATTAGATTCTTGACTAAGATGATTTTGAATCCCTGGGAGCCCAGCCGAACTCGGGAAAAAAAAACAATTAATCTGGGAAGGGAGGTGTATGCCTTAATTGAAGCCTGATGGAGTGTTTTGCTTAGGAGAAGGGCATCTTTTCAAACATCAAGGGCTGCTTCATTTACATCTGGGTAATTTGTTAGAGCCACTCGGGATAATTTGCAGGAAGCAAACAGACTGAGCCATATAGGCTTGTAGCTTTCTGTGTAGGCTGGAAATTAGTTCTTCGTTTTATGGCGTGATTATTGGGAAGGTTTAATGTGCAATCGCTTGCCTGAAACAGGACTTAAAAGAATGGTCCTAATTATAGCAGACTAAATATGTCCATCTTCCTGTGTTTAAAATGAACATGTACAGCTTTCAAATGAAGCCGTCATAATTTTATTTTTCCTGTTAATACTTCCTGCCTCAGTATGAAAATGAACTACTTAATACCAATAAAACATTCTGTTTCATTTTTTTAATGCTTTTTACATTGTTAATAGGGCATTCATACCCTTTTATATATATATATTTTTTTTTAAATTTTGTCATGTTACATATGTTATTGACAAGCGTAAAGCAGCGTATGATTGTGCAGCTGAAGTGAAATGATATATGGTTTATGGATTTGTATTCAACCCCATTCGCTCTGATGCCCCTGAAATAAAACCCCATTGCAACCAATTACCTTTAGACATTACCTAATTAGTAAATAGATTCATTAGAGGTACAGCTGTTCTGTAAAGGTCTCAGAGGTTTGCGGGAGAACATCAGTGAACAAACAGCATCATGAAGACCGAGCAACAAACCTGACGGGTCGGAAGTTTAGGTTATAACACAAATCATCATGATAACCATAATAACCGTCTTAATCTTTTATTCAGAAATGCACAGAGGCAAGGTCAATCGAGGAGAGCATTGATCAGAGAAGCAGCCAAGAGGTCCATGGTAAATGGAGGAGCTTCAGAGATCCATAGCTCAGGTGGGGGAATCTGGTTAAAAGGAAAACTTTTAATTGTGCTCTCTCCAAGTCTGGCCTTTTTTTTTTTAAGAATGAGAAAGAGAGAGCCATAAAAAGTCCTCTTTGTAGTAGATCTGGTTAGATGAGACCAAAATGTAATATTTTCGTCTACATATATGTAGAGGAAAACTACCAGCACATCAACCTGGAAACACCACTCCCATGGTGCATCGTGCTGTGAGGACGCTTTTATTTTCAGGCTGGAAGATGAATATACAGTCACGCCCCACACTATTGAAACATCTGGTATATTTTGGCTTAAAGAAATATGATTTTAGTTTTATCAGGAAGTTCATATTGACTGGAAACATATCAGCATTTTGGAGTAGCTTAGGGAGCTAAAGGTTAGGGTGATGGCAAAGAGGCTCTTCAGTGTCAAAGACTAGGAGCTTATCACCAAGTATAAATCGTCACAAAACCAATGGGAGCATTAAAAAGCTGGTCAACAGTTCTGAAAAGGGTTTAATTGCAGTAAAGCCAAAAAAGTTTATTTCAAAGACTGTTGAAAGGGTATTAAATGAAACACAAACAAAACTAGTCATCTTTTTTTTCACTTTCTTTTGCATTGTTTTATTGACTTCAGAAGGAGACCTTATCTTATTTCCTGTCAGAAACGAATACCTTTGATGAATGAAAACAATTGTAAATCTAAATACAGTGGTGATCATTGGAGAAAATCTGTCAGAGCCTACAAAAAGAATGGAGACTGATCTCCATCCAGCAGGAGAACACACAGCTCGAGCTGCAATGGAATGGTTTAAATCATAGCATATTCATGTTACAATGGCCCAGTCAAAGTCTAGGCCTAAATTGCCCAATCCGTGCATCACTTGAGATTTAAATTTAATCAATGCTTTTCATCCAACATGACTGACGGTGAGATGTTTTGCAAAGAAAAATGGGCAAAAATCCTAGTGTCTAGATGTGCAAAGCAGGTAGACGCACCCAAAAAGACCAGCGGCTGAAACTGCAGCTAAAGCTGGTTCTGCAAACTATTGACTCGGGGAGGCTCAATACAAAAGCATGCCAAGCTTTTCAACTTTTTCAGTAAATGGTTTTGAAAACGATTTTCCTTTTTCTTTGCGATATGCACCGCTTTGTGTTGGCTTACCACAATAAATCCAAATAAAATACATTAAAGCCTGTGGTTAAAATGTGATTTTTATGGCTCTCTCTTCTGTGTCTTTTTCCCGCAAGCTGCCGCGATCTTACATAACCGTGGGCTCCTGTTGATCCTTTGACCCTTGAAATGCTCACATTGTGTCGTCTGTGTTTTTACCTTTCAGCAAATCACACCAGAATCCACCAATCCAACCACCCCCCCCCCAACCTCCCAGCTTTGTGCTTGTAACAGAACAGAGCCAGATTAGAGGGAGTTTAAAAATACAGGAATTAACAAAGCACCTGCTCGTGTGTCCTCACGGTAATCTGCTGAAGCCAAAGCCAGAGTCATCACATCAGTCTTTGTCTCTGTTATGCTGCCTTTGAAAATGAAAAAAAAAGGGGGTCATGGCATTACATCACGGCAGCACACAGCAGCGCGTTATGTAATCATTGTTCAGGGATTAAAATGTGAGAAAAAAAAAAAATGGAAACAAGAAAGTACATTGCAGCGCTCTCCTCATCTGACAGATTTTTATTTAATCTCAACGAGTTTGGGACTCAGTGAGAGAGCCTCTGTTCCAGTTTCGTGCTCCGTTGCATTATAGATTATTAGCATTTTTTTGTGTTTGAGTTTACGGTTAAGGTCACCACTCAAATATGTTTTTTTTTTCTTTTTGAGATTCACGGATACAGACGTCTCCTCTTAGACTTTACATGAAATATTAACTTTAATTCCCTTCAGTCGTCTGCAGTCTCCCGCTCGGTGTTTGCATCAAGGTTCTAATACAAGCTCAATGAATTAGGGCAGCCTGGGTGTGCACAAATACATTACCTTCATCTTAGAGATGTCGTTTTCTATATGCCTTCATGCTCAATCACCCGTACGCTCTCTTCAGTCTTTTATAGGATCAACATAATATTTTTTTCTCTTCCCACGCACTCTTGTGCCTTCATGAAAGTGCATCTAAGTCCATCTTCTGCCTCTTTCATCTCTGTTGTTGTAGTGTGTAATTTTGTCATTTCAAGCATGTGAGGATCAATTACAGACAAAAAAAAAAAAAAATCCCTAAACATACAAATAACAGGAAAGCCTATGCCAAAGTAATGCCCCCCGCTGGCTGTGCGTCAGTGCTGCTTGAAGGAATTTGTCACTTCAGTTCAAATTTAGTGCTCGTGTTTGTGCCTCTGTGCTCAAAGTGCTCTGCTGTGCGTTGATCAAGAGTCACCGTCTTTGAAGAGCGGCCCAGTCGCTGCTTGGTTTTTTGTTTGTTGACATTCCTGATTTCTTTATTTCACCATTTGCCAGATAAGCAGAGTGCAGATGGAGATTTTTCGGCTTGTTTTTCTGGCAGATTACTGCAACAGGTTTGAATGTGATATGTATATGCATGAAGGATTACTGCAGGGGGGGGCACCTCTGTTTACTGGTAGATATGTTTTTTTTTTGTTGTTGTTGCTAAAAGTCATCAAACTTTGGAATAAGATGCTCAGGTCTTAGGGGCTGCTGAATCCTTTATTTGGGAAAGGAGAGATTTTCAGAAAAGAGAGTGATCCATAGACACACATACAATTATTCACATTTACATTTCTCAAATGAATTTTTGACTTTACAACCACACACTTATTTATGTGGTGGACAGGACACAGTGTAGTGCATACTTGTGAAGGAGAAATAAATCTATAAAATGTGGAGTGTGATTGTATTCATCCCCTTTACTCTGAGACCCCTGAATAACATTGGATGCAAGCAGCTGCCTTCCAGAGTCCCCTGACTAGTAAATAGAGTTGTCCTGTGTGTAATTTATCTGGATTGTACTTACAGCTGTTCTGTGAAGGCTTCAGAAGTTTGTTAGAGAACATTAGTCACAGTATTCGGCATCCATGAGTTAACTATTTATAGAACCATGTTTGTTGAAACTACATCTACACGTGTCTGACATTTTTGCTGATTCTCTTTGATGAATTGCTCACGCTGCATCAGACTGGATGCTAAACATCTGCGAACATCAACGCTCAAGTTTTTCCCACAGATCCTTAGTGGGCTATGGGCCTGGACTTTGTTTAGGCCATTGCAATGCATTGATATGCTTTGAACCATTGAATTGGAACCTATATTTATATTTAGGGGACTTTGTCCTACTGGCAGCTGAACCTCCACCTCAGTCTCAAGTTTTTTATAGTCTGTTTTTCTTTGAGGATTTCCCTGCATTTAGCTCTGTCCATCTTATCAATCATTCAGATTAAAAGGGGCTGAATGCGAAATCAGGGGCTGCACAGTTGGGAGCCACTGTTGCCTCGCAACAGGAAAGTCCGGGTTTGATTCCTGGTCTTTCTGCTGGCTTGCATGTTCT
>NW_023396967.1:1935953-1981750 GCF_011125445.2 Fundulus heteroclitus
AAGGACAATGTCAGAAATATTTCCTAACTGAGATCAGGGCTAAACTACAAGGTAGACAGCTTAAATAGCAGGTACTTTTTTTTTTTAGTAAACTAAATGTGCTATGTGTTTTGTTTCATCATATTCCTGCTAGAATGGCTTTAATAGTTGGCAGGGTTTGATTTGCTGAAACCTGAGTGCCGCTCTCTTGTGGTGATAAAATCCATAAGCGGCAGCTGCTGTGAAACTTGATATTTCAGGAGAAGCGTTCCCTATTGGCCGTGTTACTCTCTTTGACTCTTTCCTGTGTCTCTGGAGCAATCTCAATACCAAAGGCATTATAATTTTATTAATGTAGCACAGTGCAATAATGATTCGAAGTGCTTGACATAAATATGTATACTACCAACATGTCTTGGTGCATACAGCAGGAAAGTGCTAACATCTTGACCTAGATTCGTTTTTTTACATGAATTTTTGATGTCAAAGTTCAGAAAACTACATGTTTTAGAACCCATCTATACTCATTTAATATTCTATTTGTACTAGAGTTTTAGTTATATGTAAACACGCTTTTAAACACTTAATCAGAAAGTGAGCATAAAAATGTTTGACTTGTAGACTGACATCAAATTGGTTTATGAAAAAATATCTTTTTATGTTCTGTTTTTATGCTTGAGTCATAAAATGATAACCATAGACATCTTCTTGAGAATAATTCTTAAAAATCGCCGCAAGCATTTCTGATTTCCATGTTTGGTCAGGTTCCTTCACGTTATCTGTAAATGATTGGCCCATTGTAAATTAAGATTAGAGAATAGACTATTTGACAAATTATTTGCCCCCTTACATATTTTTTTTCTGTTTTGTTCACACATTTGTCAGACCATCAATTGTTAATATCAAATATTGCCAAAGTGGATACAGATTGATTTAATTTATGTATAGAAGGCTGTGTTGAAACCCGCTTGACCCTGGGTAAAATAGCAATTTTCCCCTATACAAATAGTAAGTTTTTCATCTCTGGGGGAGAAGCTTTAGCCTTCTTTTTTTAGCAAAATTGCTTAAATTCAGCCACATAGGATGGTTTCCAAGCATCAACGCCCTATTGAAGGTCACACCACAACATTTTATTCAGATTTAAGTCTCAAATTTAACTGGACTAATCCGAAACCTTCATTTTATCTTTTGAGCCATTCGAGATGGATTTCTGTGCTGGCTTTGTATTCTGCATAACCCAGCTGGGGTGTAAGTTCTGCTTAAGCTTAAAGCCCCTGAACCTATGGCTTGACGACCTCCCTTCAGGATTGTTCATGGGGAGCAGACTTCATGGTTCCACTAATTAAGTGCAGCAAGTAGCCAAAGACGTCACCAACCCCAACATGTTTTACTGTAGGTCTAATGTTCTTTATTTCAAATGCTGAGTCCATACCTTCACCTTTTAATTCATTTCCCCAAATCTTTGGGGATATTCAACATGTTTTCTGGACAGTTATTTATGTTCCTCTTGATGATCCTTATCTTATTGAGTCAAACACTGACCTTTACTGAAGCAATTGGGATCTGAAGTGTTTTAAATGTTCTAGATAAGTTTTCAATTGATGTAGTAGGCTGGGTACTCCTTGCAAGGTTCACCACTTTTCCATGGTTTTTCCATTTGTGAATAATGCCTCTTACTGGGTTTTGCTAGAGTCCCAAAGCCTTAGAAACAGCTTTGTAACCCTTTGAAGAGTAAAAGAAATGAATGTTTGTCTCATGTGTTGAATTTCTTTAAAACAAGCCATGGTTTGTTATTTTCATCTTTTATCCTGTATCATGTTGCCAGGCCCGCTCTGTTTAGGATATTTTTTTGATTGTACAGATCTAGCAGTAATCGGGCCTGGCTTGTAAAAATTAACTTACCTTCCCAAAAAATAAAATGAAGCACCATTTAACAAGGGGGTTATAACATTTTTTCACATTGGTCAGGAAGGCTTTTTTTCATTAAAAGATTTAAACAATCTTTTGGAAACTGCAAGAAATTTGTGGCAGGGTAAATACATTTTCACAGCACTGCATGTCTCTGTGTCGAACTACGTTATACACCTTGTTTTTTTATTTTTTATTTACCTGAAGATTAATTTCCCATAAATAATATCCATGGCAGTAATAATGGATAGTTGTTTTATACAGTGTTGACCACCTGCATTGTTACAAATGCATTTGAAAATGGACTGCACTCAGATAACTATTAAGTGACAGGAAATAGTTTGATCTATTCTTGTTGGTGTTTGAATATTTTGAGATAAAAAAAACAATCAAAAAAAAACTTCATATTTCAAGTTGTAAAAACTGATCTCAGTGTTATGCTGGACTTTGGTACCTCTGAGCCCAGAAAACACCCAACTCTAAATCATGGGAAACTGCATGAGAGAGGTAAGTCAGACATGTAATAACACGTCGCCTTGAACAATGAAGTAAAGGAGAATTTTAAGTATTTTTCTTCAAAGTATTGTCCGTGTAGTATAACTGTACTTTCATGCTCGCAGCACTGGATGTGTCTACACCTGTGGGTTCATTTTGCGTGTGATGCGTAGGCAGACATGCATTCATGCCCGCTGTCAGTGCCGCAGTGATGCTGGCCGGTCTGCTCCCATTTCCTTGCCGTTGGTCATTACGGCACATAATTGATAACTAAGAGGCGGATGATATTGCAAAGTGAAGGCAATAATCATTTATCAGCTGGCCAACAACCATCTAACAGTGGGTGGCTGATTCGTTTACAGGAGTCAGTCGCCCACTAACCGGGTAATTAGATCCAGCATGTTTTGCTAATGAACAGACAAGCTACTGTTGTGACATTTCACCCCCTAGTTGCAGATATTGTACACGGTTTTCGTTGCATGTGTTGTAAAGTTCTTTGTAAATAATATTTGAAGAGAAGTATTCTATAATTTTTTTTTTCAAAGTGAAAAGGATTACGTTCCCGACCACTGGGATGGTTTATGTCTCCCTGTGTTCCTATTTAATTAACAGCAGCTCTGGAGGTGAGAAACCAAAGCTGTGTGCTGTTAAAGACATCTTAAAACTTAGACGAAATTGCATTTATTGTTGTAAAAAGTGTTTCAATTTGAAATAAAGACACTGCTTTATAAATCTATTACTTTATATCAAGGACAGCCCCAACGTGCCACTTAAGAGTCTATGAATGAAGTTAGACTGACTGAGCCTCTGACATGAGAAGAGCGTAAAGAAATCTTTTCACTGAGCCTGGTCAGTCTCTGGATTCATTAACCCTCCTCTTCTCCCCACTCATTAATAATGAACGGAGAATCAAACATCACATATGTGATGAAAAATATATAACCTGATGAAAACCTATAAGGCGTGCTGACCTTTCTTCAGCTGCAGATCTTTGAAGCCCCAGAAAGAGTGCTGCGGCGGTTACTCTGCCACAGCGTGGTCAGAGCACTACTAGTTTCTGCTGCTCACGACTTTTAACATCGGCCGTAAGATCAGACTGGCAAAAAAAACGATTTCCGTCGGAAGTACCCAAACGAAGGCAGAGCCCTGATTCAAACTGATGTTCTGACGGTGTGTGTGTTTGGATTTCAGTTAAAAGAAACAAGCGTCTGACCAAGTTCCTACTGTGGACAAATGGTTATTTCTAATCAATAGTGTTGATACAAAATATAAATATCAGTCAGATGTCCCACAGGGCATTAGGAGGTGTTTAAATAAGCTTCTTCTTAACAATGGAATTAGAACTGAGGAGACCCTAACAATGGTGGGCAGCGGTACATTTTATGGGATTCCCCAGTTTTATGACTCATTACTCCAGAGAAATGTGACGCTTTGTCTCCCGTTAAGCCAGGAGCATAATAATAAATAACATGATTATGTCAGGGATGCAAGGGGTCTATTAAAATACATTCTGTGATATTAAACAGTGCCCTTTGAATGGACATAGATGTTGGTTGGGTTGTTAAAAAATATTGATTCATTTAGGTTTATCTTCAATTTTGTTGTTCAACCTGGACTAGAAATGGTTGCCTCTATGGTAAAGCCCATCAAAGTCAAGAAAGTTTTCAAGTCTTTGTTTCTGAAACTTTTTTGGCAGCAAATATAGCTGCCAATTTAATGGGGTCTCATTTCTAGAGCCAGACGTACAGTACCGGTGGTAGTCAGGATGTGTGCTATTCAATTCTATGGGAGACTGCCAGAGGTTTTTCTGAACTTCTGTGAAAGAGGAAATCACACCTTCATTTATCATCATTTTCCAAGCCTCTGCAACTGACAACCACTACCACGGTATAATAGTTTCCACTGAATTTAACTATGCAGCTGGTTCTTGATCAGTGATGTTCAGTTCTGTTTCCTGCTTTTGTTTGTTTTATGGCTTTTGTTTTTTTCTGTGCTAGGAAAGTTTCACCTATTGCCTGACAAGTTTTTCTAGTTACTGGAATTTTAAAAAATTTAGTTTATTCCGCAGGCCCAGTATGTTCCTGAGCTGAAAATTTACCCTGATTTATTTATTAACAGTTGCGTTTCCAGAGAGATTAAATTCAAGTTTAACTGTAGCAAAAATAACTGGGAGCAAGCCATTCTTTTATTCAGTCATGAGTAATTTTTTTCAGTTACTGTAAGTGACAAGTCAAATTCAGGCTTTAATACCCCATACAGGCTATATGCCTGCTACCAAATGATATTTATTTTCAGAACAATGTAGGGCAAAGTAACCTGCAACTTCTCCAGGAAGCAATAAGTAAACTTTGGAAAGCAATGGAAAGTCCATGGAAAGTACCCTGCATGTTTTGTGAAAATAAGTTCTAGAAACATATTTAATAAAGTAACCAATTAGTTTAGGAAAATACCCAATATGTTCACACAAAGTTCCAGGAGAGTAACTAGTACGTTCCAGCAAAGTATTCTGACGATCAAGTTCTTGGGAAGCCCCAGAAAGATAACCATTAAGAGGCAGGGAGGTGTCAAGTAGGTTCTACAAAAGTAGCCAATGGGTTCCAAGAAAATTACAGGAAAATAACTCAAGAAAGGAACCATCAAGTTCCAGGATATAACTCATTATGATGAGGGACAACTCCCAAGAAAGTAAGCTAATCACAACAAATATCCTGAGAAATAATCAGTTTCAGGAATGTGACCAGCAAGTTAAATGAATGGACCCAGGAAGTTCCTGAAAACTATTCAGAGTTCTCCTGGTATTAATAAGCATAATTGTTAACCTACTAATTTTCAAATTGTCAGTTTCACTCTGATCTTTTTTTTTTGTGTGTGTGTGACCGAACAAACCAAGTGTAGCAGTATTTAAACAGCAATAACACATCCATAGAATAATGTGAACTGGTGATGATGAACCGCATGTGTACAAAAAAACCGAAATCCTCCAGACGAAATCTCTTTTACACATCGAGCTGCATCTTCTCCATCCTCTCTGTAATGCCAGCAGCGCCATCTGGTGAAAGAATGAGTTAAATCAGTTTGAAAGCTGTGACAGCAAAGCCAATTGCCCTCAGCAATGAGCAGGAAGTGTATTCAAAGGAACATCTTCCCTTCTTTCAGTACTGATTTGGTGAATTTTATATTCTGAGACAGGATGTTCAGAGGGGAAGCTCTGATGTAGGAAGAAAACCAATATAACTGCAGTGACAGTAGATGGCAGTAGTATCACACCCACCGAAAAACCGTACTGATTATTGCCTGATTAATGAGGTCCTCATATCTTACATCTACAACTAATAAATAACCATTGGTCACAACAGAAGATATAAAAACACAATTATAATTTATCAGACTGTTCATGCATGGGTAAACTTGTTCTATTAAAATATTGTTTTTATTTCACTTCATTGCCTTTCCAGAAGGGTTACCAAAACAATCAATCATGGTATTCCAGCTGCATGTGATGCTATTCATCAATCTATTTATTTTGCATAATTAAGCTGAGTCGGGTCTATTGTTTCACTCCCAGGAAATAGACCAAAAAATAACAAGGAGGTTTCTCATTCACTTACACATTTAGAAATGGCCAAGTGATTGCATTTTGCACCTTACCTGGTAAACTGGATGAGCTCCGGAGCTTTTATGAAGACGGGGAAGCACCGTGCTTCTGCATAAACACCGAAGTTGTGTTTATGCAGAAGTGTGACAATGCTAGGAGGAAATACTGAATTTATAAACCAGCAGCTGTTGTTTCGCACAAGCAAACAACGGCGTTAGCAGCATTCTGAGGTGAGGCTCACTGCTTGGGAGGCAGACACTTGACAAGTGATAGGTCATTAAAAACATTTACTGTGTGTCTGTGGAGAAAACATTGCAGCACTGAGCTCAGACGGGAAAAAAAAAATTCTGCTCACTTTTAAAGCTCAAGGTGTTTCAGCACTGATACGCAACCTGGTAGAGAGAAAACCGTCTATGGACTATTAGCAATGAATAATTTTTGGTGTGGACCTTTAGCTGCAACATCTCTGTTCCTATATATTGTTAACTAAACAATATAAAGTAGACAGAGGATTTAAACATGTAGACCATCAATAGATATGGACAGACCATCAGGCATGGACATCAAGTTTACAAGACAGGGCGTTGAGTGAAACGCTCCTGAGTTACTGGCTCCTCGGATGTGTACTTCAAACAACGATGTTTATTGGAGAGATGGAGACAGAACATTGCCTCCTATTTTTTTTTTTTTTAGAGCCAATATTCATTGCACCGAAAGCTTCTATCACCATCCCTGTAAAAGCTGAGGGAACAAATAGTAAACTCAGATCATGACAGAACATGACCTGGCACAATACGCCATTGCATATGCAGCTTGTAAGTCTGGAAAAGGCAAAGTTTTCTTGAGTTACAAAATAAAAGTGCAATCATATCAGTAATCTGGGACAATAACTCATTCCCTCTAAAGGTACAAACATCCTTAGGAGTCTGATGTATGAATAGCATGCTGTCGGGGCACCATACTGGAAGGTGAAGAAAGAGGTAAGAAAGAGGAGCTGTCAGATAAAACCTGTCCCTTCTTCCAAATACATAAATTTTACTGTTTCAAGATTTATTTCACTTGGAAGAAAACTTAGATTGTCAGACATTTTTTGCACTGATTTCTTGAGGAAGGATAAGAGTTTTTTCCATAAAAAAGGATCTTCCAACATCGTTTTTCCAGAGTTTATTATTTCTGACGCTATCATCAATTTCCTTTACTCTTTTTCTTTAAAAGGTCAGAAAAAGAAGATGCAAAAAGCAAACCTTCTGAAAGATCTTTTTCAACGATTAAACTGCTATCATCGCAGAAGCTTGCTTCAAAAGCCACATCCGACCTGCTTACAGTTTGTGTTATTTTTTTGTGAACAAATCAGATTTGTAATTTTTTTTACTGCTGATTTGCCACTAAAGTGTCTCATGCTATATAATTTTGTTCACCCTCTAGTCGGTTTCGGTTCAAATAGTCCTATTTGTCTTTTTTTTTACTGCTGATTTGCCACTAAAGTGTCTCATGCTGTATAATTTTGTTCACCCTCTAGTCGGTTTCGGTTCAAATAGTCCTATTCTACCTCCTCCAATCGGTCATTTGATTGGCTGAAATTGGGATCGAAAGGATGTGATATTTCTTATTAAATAAAAAACATTTTCTGTCTTTTCACACAAATTCCACATCCAACAGACATGTTGAAAATAGAGGTTTGCTTCTAATAATGTTATAAAATTGACAATTCTGTAATAATACACATTCAAAGTTTTAGAATCTCTACTTGTAGTTACCGAAACATCATGACACTATGTTATTAACTATGATTAGGCATCTCTCCCCTTCAATATTACCAATATTTCTCTATTGAAGATTCTGCACTAGGGTGATGGACTGGCGACCTATCCAGGAGTACCCCGTCTCTCACCCAATCACCACTGGAGATGGGCACCACCCCCTCTGTTTCCTTACACGGCAAAGCGAGTAAAGACAACGGATGGAGGGATTCTGCACTGAATTCTCAGTCAACAAACTTCAATCCTATCCTTCTGAGATGAGTCACAGACTACAAAATGCAGATGCTGTTAAGAATCCAATTTCATTTTAAAGAGGTGGCTTGAGTCTGGCCGAGGAAACGAGAAAGCTGTAGGACCGTTGTTTACTGAGGTTTTAGTTGAAGGCTGTCCTGAATAAACATTAATCTTCTACATCCGTATGATTATTGCAAAGTTGAGTGGTGGACAAAGCCTAACTCCAGCTGTCAAAGGGTGAGGGGTGGGGGGGGGGGGGGGGGGGGGGGGGGTTACATCCTGGAGAGGTTGCCAATCCATCACTAGGAAACATACACACACACATTGAAGAGCAACTTGAGAGGCCAGTATTCTGGACTGTGAGGAGGTTTGAGTCATTATTTGCTGAACTTCTGTCTTATTGTTAAATGGATTGTTAATTTTTGGGTTCATGCCCTTTATTGCATGGCATTTTTGGGATTTGTGTTTAAATCTGTTCCTGTACTTTCAAGCACTTGCTCTGTTATCTGCCTTGTTTCTATGTAGTTTGTACTTGTTTTCTGTATAATTTCTTTAAATTCTCCCTCAGTGACTCAGGTGGCTAGTACAACACAGGGCAGCAAATGGCCATACACCGAAAGGCAATTTAAAATGGCCATTTAAAGTAAAATGCACATTCATATTTAATAAATTACAATATTATTTACAAGCTAATTTATTTCAAGAACTGGAGATGTTTCAAGAAGTGAAACACAATATATAGATTAATTGCAGACTAATGTTTTCAAGGTTTTATTTCTGTTACTCGGGATGATTTACCTACTATTGAAAACTCTACATTTGAAAATTAAGACATATTTTATACTACACAATTAAAAAAAACTAATTTAATAAAGAAATGTGGGCTTAATGAAAAGCATGTTTAATACCTGCATAATAGTTTTTCTCATAGGGTCCTTTTAACGTGAGAAAAGAGCCTCATCAGAACGCATATTATAATTTATTCGATACAACTGAGTGCACAGAAACGGAGCCATGGCACTCATTACTGTTACTGATCACCACATCAGACAGGCTGTTTCCTGGTTTTATACTAGTACAACACAATGCATTAACCAGTTTTTATTTTATTTTCTGTAAATGTAAGATCCAACTTTTATCATGACAAAATAAAGTCTTTAGAAAAAAAGTGCAGATAGACTCGTGAAAGGTACATTTGCAGGTACCCTGTGAAGTATCAACCACATAAGGCTATGTTTAGACTAATGCATGGTCTCATCCATCAAAGTGAGCGCTATGAAAAATTAAGGGCACATGAAATATGCACAAAGCCAAACATGTGACTGTTGAAAGAAACACGAAGCACCCTGCTCTGTCTGCAAATTAGCTCCGCCAATATTTAGTTTGAGCGTGTTTAACGCAAGAGGGCCACTCTGAATGTTTTCTGGGAGTGTGTGGCTGAAATCCAGCCGCTGGAATTTGAATTTGATGCATTCAGAGAGCAATAGGCCTGATTTCAACTGCAACGTATTCAAAGACTTCACAAAGGTCCACAAATAAGTCTGAACAATAAAAAACAAAAACAAATCTCAAGACCTTATTTTTTATTTCCATTAGTATTATAAAATAAATTCACCCTTTTTTCAGTTGTGATGTTGCAATAAGACTATCAATGTAGGGAAAAGGCTCTGTATTCTTTTTTTTAGTGCTGTGCAAATAAAATATAGGAACTAACAGTAAATGTTGCTAGAAGTTGACATATTTACATTGTTTTGATGGAAAGAAACAGCATTTTGTCTAAAGTATTGAACAACTAAGATGCACATGCTGTGCATTTACAGCAAGATACTTTCTTGATATCATCAGAGAACATTTTCAGTTTGTTGCCATGAAAAATGTCAATTCCTCAGCAAGAACAGTTTAATTTAAAAAAATAAATAAACAAGAACAAAAAACTGTTATAATATATAGCAGTAGCACGTTGAAAAGTCATGGACATGTTTTGTTTGCCCATCTACTACTCAGATGGCTCAACCTAGAATGCTCTGGACTAGTGATCTGGTGGTTAGGAGTTTGAGCCTATTCCTTTATTTTTCTTGCACACTGATCAATCTCGGCTAAAACTGGTCTGCATTTAGACTTGAAAACATTCAGTATTAAACCAAATATTAACTAATTTTAGCCCAGATATTTATGATGCATTTATACATTGTTTAGGCATATTTTCATCTGGAAACATACTCATAAGGAAAGTTCAAGTTTATTTCCATTACTGCATCGAGAGGAGGGAGGTTGACAGTATGTAATGACGCAGAGGACCTACTGAAATGAGGTAAGATTTTCTTTTAACCTCACAACTGCCAGGTTCTAAAGAAGAGTAAAACTACAGAGAAGGTTGATAGATGTAGTGAAGAATGCAGAGGGTTTGATTGACAGAGAAGGATGCTGGGATGGCTCCTTTAATTAAAAGCAGTTTGAGTTCAATATCTCCTCTTTGCCTTTGTGAAATGCACGAGAGACTTTCTTAAAAAAAAAAAAGTCAATTTAGTAACTTTTACTTAAAGTAACATTTCAATTAGGTACTTTTTAGTGTTACTTTAGTAACGTTTTAACACTGCACTTTTACTTGAGTACATTATTTTGGTACTCTTTCCACCTCTGCCTGTAGTTCCTCGCTCCATCTTACTCCACAGGCACATCCTCCTCCTCTGGTTCCTTTTCCACCCTGTCCGTCTCCAGCTCTACAGACAGTTGTTGTTAACCTGGGTCTCGATCAATCTAGTATACAGATCATGTTATTTTGACTTGCATGGTAAATTTGGCAAAAGTTTTACGCCGGATGCCCTTCCTGACGCAACCCTCTGCATTTATCCGGGCTTAGGACCGGCCCAAAGTAAGTCACAGGACAAACTGTGCTCCCTTTGAGGCTGCATTAAACTACAGTGCATGCTTACATTTACAAAACGCTGGTGAAGATTCTCAGTCATCCAAGTCATGGTCATTCCAAAAAAAAGTAAAAAAAAGTTGCTTTGTCTTTTACTTTTCTTTTTTGGAACATACATTTACAAAATAATAATTTACAGCAGTCTAAAAAAAAATAGGAATAATATCTTGCCCTTTCATCCTTTTTATCAGTTGTTTAAAACTGATAAAAAAACTGTATTTCTACGATTTCGCGTTTTTTTGTACACACCTAAGCTTTAACGGGAATTTACAATAAGCAATTAACCTAACAGTCACTTTAATGGCTAGTGGGATGAAGCCGGAGCACCCGGAGAGAACCCACGCTGCATGAGGGCAACATGCGAACCGCATGAACGCCCCAGGTCGGGTGTCAGACCCAGGACCATGTTGTTGCAAAGCCCGTCATGCAGCCAATGCTTTTCACCATTTGAAATAAATGACCGCAACAATAATAACCCCATTATTTGCGTGACCCTTAATAACATTTGCGAAATGGTGTATCAATACAGTTAAGAATGTGTTTTTATACTGTCCTTAACTTTCGGTCCTTACGAGTTTTAAAAGCGCGCAACACAGTTTTGATTTTTACCAGTGTGCAGATGGCTCTATGCCATGAGCAACACTAAAGCAATGGGTCCCACAAAACACACGACAAGAACGATAATCATGAGTGCATGCTTGCATTTAGTGCAAATAGCTTTTCTTCTCTCAATTTTAGCAAAAACCTCTGTGACCTGAGTGACCACAGACTGGACTATGGCTGTGTTAACAGCCGGGTCATTCAGTAAAATCATGTGCTCAAGCACATTTCTCCCTCCAAATTTTTTCTTCAGATCTTTCATCACCGCCTTGCACACCGTTTTACTATATTTTAAATGAGGCACGCGCTCCTCGTACTCAGCAAGTTTCTCTACAGCCTCCTTGATGAGCAGTTTGATGTGAGGGATGTATTCCTGCTCTGTTCGATTCTTAAGATATTTACACTCATCCAACACTCTAACGGTCGCAACAGTGATGAACAGCTTGAGTCTGTCCTTGCTGTCCAACTCTGTTGCTTCACATGGATGAGAAGTAGTTTGGATCATGGTCAATCCGACGTCGTTTTCCTCTGACATAGTTCTCCTGTAAGCAAGCTAGTTCTCAATCTCCGTTCTGGTCTCTACTGGTGTGAAAATATACTTCTGGAATATTAAGGTTCTACTATGGATGCTGCGTCACAGCAACAGCTGTGACGCAGCTGTGTTGCGTCAAAGCCCCGCGTTGCATCATGGCCCCGCCCACTTCACTAAGAACGGACTGACGTAGAAGCACACCATAGAACTATCCACAGAGATTATATATGCCTATGGAATTATCCCCGTGCGCGCTTATTTTGGGAACAACATTTCCCAGAATGCATTGAGAAAGCACGTCAGCTCAAAGCGAGAATGTCGATGTACGATTTTTTTGTTTGTTTGTTTTGTTTTTAAATTTGAATTTATTTGACACTAAAATTAGTTTCAGGCTGGTTTTCAGGTGGGAATTTCTACCTCGTACTCTCATCTGTGCGGTCAGGTCAGGTTTTAAATGATCTCCGGCGACTCTGGACCGGTGTTGTGCCGAAAAATGCCTCCCTGCCGAGATATGCGTCCCCTGCAAAGCTCCGCTCACCGCTGCGCTGCGCAGTTCTGCTGTTTTCCGCGACCTGTCAGATTCTCTAGAGAGGGCGCTGTTTCACTGACCCTGGCTCCTGAGAGAAAAGCAGTAGAGTCAGAGTGATAAAACATTTTCAGAAGACACTGTGAGCTTGGATAAGGACGATGTTCCTCTCATATCAGATTTCAATAAGACATTAATGAAACACAAACTTTGTTCGTGTTTCATTAAAGTGGCATGTGGGCCACTGTGTTGCTGTTTTGAGAGCAACATCCACTTGTCAGTGAAAATAACCTAATGAGCATTTAATATCTAAAGTTTTGTGCCCTTAATGAACCCTTTTCAAAGCCAAAAAGAATAATTCCTCCTATGTTTTCCACTGCATTACTTTGATCATCTGAGTAATGTCTTCAAATATAACACAGTTTTGCAAGCCATGAGCACGAAATATAGGATTATAAAAATAATACTAAAGAAAACAGCTTTACAAAATGCAGCTTGGCTGACAAAATCATTCAGTCTAAAACGGAGTTGATATTAATCAGTGACTCCTAATACCAGATTTAGCACACGAGAAAAGCAGAAATAGCAATAGCAGGATTTACAAGAGAAAGGAAATTTCAGGTGACAAGCATAATAAAGCTAGAATACATTTGAAGCATTTGCTCAGCCCATAACAGGATTGCTTGACATTTTTGTCTGCCATTATTGTTTTCAAAAGACTATATGGAGAGACTTGGGGCATAGATTTTATCCATAGTGCTAACTACACCTAGTCGATGCTGCACTACACCTCCTGTTGTCCTTCATTTCTGAAAGCTCACAGCTGTACGTTTTCAGAAAATGCTGTTGTGATTTCATGAGTGGTCTGAGCAGCTCACAGGCTGCCTGTCCTTGTGGGTTTCTGACTGAAATGTTCTGTTAAAGAGGCTGTTAACATTTATCCATAAAATGCAGGAACACGGAGCCAATTAATAAAAAAAAAAAATATTGATAACCCTAACCCTTCCTTTTACATAAATCACACATAAAATACAGATACTGTTATTCAGCTGCTTTACTCTGAGGTAAACAGTCTGTCATACCTACTCACATTATAAAGATTTACACATCAAGAAGGGAAAGTAAAGGATCAAAATCTGTTTTGTGACATATTTGGCTGCATCACCACTGCTCCTGACTTGTCCCAGAGGAAGATGTAGCTGCAGGAAGGACAGGTAATGACTTTCTCTCCTGGTGGAAAGACTAACGCTGACATTTATTGGTACCTGTAACAGAGATGGTAATGGGTTTAAATCTACGCTCCATGGCCTTGATAATGGTCCGGTCAGGGCTTCCTTGGGGAGTCTGGGATCCTGCTGGAGAATCTATTATAGACTTTGATCGGCCTGTCCAATAGAAATTGATCTCCCTATTGATGTGCATGTGGGCCACTGTGTTGCTGTTTTGAGAGCAACATCCACTTGTCAGTGAAAATAACCTAATGAGCATTTAATATCTAAAGTTTTGTGCCCTTAATGGACCCTTTTCAAAGCCAAAAAGAATAATTCCTCCTATGTTTTCCACTGCAAGACACTCCAAACGCCTGATGTTCCTGTTAGGCAGAACTGTGATGTTTCCCTCGCAGCGTTCTTTTTAAAGGGGTACATCATGCAGAATTCACTTTTTTAGCCCTTAAATACATACAATACATACTTTGAGATAGGATATTTGGGTTTCTTAAGCTGTAAGCCATAATCAGCGATATTAAAACAATAAAAGGCTTGCGATATTTCAGTTGATTTGTAATGAATCCAGAATGTATGGCATTTCATGTTTTTTAATTGCATTACAGAAAATAAAGAACTTTATCACAATATTCTAATTTTCTGAGACAGTCCTGTATATATATATATATATATATATATATATATATATATATATATATATATATATATATATATATATATATATATATATATATATATATGTTGCCCTGCGACAGACTGGCGACCTGTCCAGGGTGTACCCCGCCTCTCGCCCGGTGAACGCTGGAGATAGGCACCAGCAACCCCCGCGACCCCCTGATTAAGCGGTTTGGAAAATGTATATATATATACAGTATATATATATATATATATATATATATATATATATATATATATATATAAGTGAGATGCTCTCTAATGCACATGTCAGGACATTTCAGGCACTCATGAGAAACTTGATGTATGAGTACATGTGCGTCTGGACAGCTCCCAGAACCGTCTTATTGTATTGTTGTCACATCCTTCAGCCGCTCCACTACAATACAGCTCGTCTTTGTGAAAACAAGGGTATGCAAGTCTTTTATGAGTTTTTGTTGTGGTATATTGTGTTGGTGTTATGTCTATGTGAAGCTAGAGTCTGTTAAATAAACAAACAATACAGTGATAGCCAAAAAATTTAAAAATGGGTTCCAATGAGACTCTTTTGTTTTGAAAAATAATGGCCTTTAAGCAATTATTAAACATGCTTCACATTCAACCCACATTTCTGCATTACTTTTTTTATTAATTTGATGTAATATTCTAATCTTAAATGTTGCAATTTCATTATATGTAAGCAAAAAAATAAATAAAATCATCATTAACATAAGGGCTTTACAACATCAATCTGTGAGTAATTAATTACTTTAGTTAATTGGGTTTCTGAAACAAATTGACCTTTTGCTAATATTCTAATTTATTGAATATGAATGTGTATATAAAAGAGGTAATAATCCAGTTACATAAGTGTGCATACCATTAAGTTAATATTTTGTGACAATGATACACTGTCTTCTCCGTTTGCCTGTATTTAGGACTAGGAAAAGCCGTATTGCAGCATCATGACCTGAGGATATTTTTCATCAGATTGAATGGGATTTTGTTGATGCAATTAAAAATCCTGGCAGTTTTGAGTCAGTTCTAGCCCACAATTTTTATGTTTCTGCTAGTAACATAAAGACGAGCAGCGAGCTTATTTGTCAGCATGATTCTGAGACAATCCATTCAAAACAACATGTGACTATTCTTATTTTGAAGTTGTCCAGATCTTTCAGATCGTGAGGACATCTCTTGTTCACTTCCAGTTCTTCCCTACTGTTAGTTAGAACTGAATACTATTGTGATTTATTCTGACAGATTTGTTTTCTCAACTGAATTTTGCTGTATAAAAATCCCATTAATCTTGGAAAAAGATTTGAAATGAGTTATTATGGCCTCATATGTTAGATCCCAAAAATCTAACATTTACACAGGGCTTTTTGAGATCCACTGTAAGTTTCCTCCAGAAATACTGTCTGTTCCTACTTGCTGACAGCTTCACTGTTGTGTCTTGAGTCCAGTCTGAGTCCCAGGTGAACACAAAGCTATTTAGACTTCCACACCACCAGAACTACACTGGGACTCCTCAAACCCACTCAAGGGTTCTCCATTAGTCCTCCATCTGAGCAATCATCCACCCACCTCCTTATCTGCCCTCCAACTTCATACCAATCTAGATATCAACAGTGATCAGCTACTTTAGGAACCACTAACATCCATCAGAATCACCCTTCACCCAGTCAATAGTAGTGATTCTTCTCACAGTTGTCTCCCCTCAACTTTGGTTCATAAGATTATTGTTTAATTTAACAGTCTGTTTGGTGTCTGAGTCTTACGCTAGAGTCCAGACTAACATGGACAAAAAAACTAAATGCATCAGAAACTAATTCAATCTTGTATCAGTTGCACATGTCTGGGCTTAACTTCAGTTTGGAGTTACAGAGGATGTATGACTCTAGTTGTATAATAAATGCATAAATGTTATTTATCCTTTAAAATGTAACAATGCAATATAGAGAAACACAGCTGAAATATCCTTTTTGTTTTTCCGTCCTCCTGAGTAAATGACAAGCGAGTATTTGATAATGTTTGAAGTCGAGCAAACTGACTGTAGCTGAATAAATGAAACTGAGAATTACTGCCAATCTGATAGTCACATTGCCACCCAGACACGCGCTCTGTCCATACCATTCAGTTTGTGAAATATTACCAAGTATACCCAGAGTGAGCGTCTGTTCATAATAATAGCTGTGTAATTCATCACCTATTATTTTCGAGTTCTTGCTCCATGACAGCATAATATACTCTGTCATCTCGGTAGCCAAGAATAATGGCAGAGCAATCAAATCTGCAGATATAAATGCAATTTTTTTTTTATTTCTGCGGTGACATAACAAAACTTTCATCTGTGTCAGCACTATCGTTTACAGAGGGTGGACAAAAAAAAAAAAAAATCAGAAAAAAACAACAGCTAAATAAATGAATAAGTAAAGAAATTAGTAATTATTATTTCATAAATACAGGATTCTTATTGAATGCTCATTTAGGGAAACGATTGTTCATACTTTTGCAAGCACTAAAAAGCCAAATATAGCTTTCACCTTTTTATACGCATAATTCATTGACACATATTCCTGTACATGACAGCTACATTTGTTAAAAATTATCTCCTTTTCTGTAAAGAATGGACCTTTCCAATAGAAATAGCAAACAATCCTTGCAAAAACCTTGTCTTGCATGGCAAATGTTAGATAATGCATTGCTCTTCCTATCTGCTACCACTGGAAAAAAAAAAACAACAACATCATAGGTCACAGGTCATCTGCCAGATATCTGTGAGATTTACTCCTGATATAACTTTGACAGAAAACCTGTGCACTTGTATTAAACATTTTCATATAATTGTTTAATGGAATGTATTGGAACACAACAGTAGTTGCTGTAAAGGTCTATATTGGTCTGCAAAAAGCTTTGAAATAAATTCATCTTGTATTGGCATAATGTCACTGAAAAATGTTGCTGCAGCTTTCTAACAGGGAACTATGAAGATTTATTTATTTGCCTCCCTTACCATCCCTCCATGATGTCCGGAGCGGCGGCTGGATGAACAACGGCGATCGTTCGGTCATCGGTTTCTCACGGTTTCATTTTTTTTTAAGTGTAATAAACTATTATTGTGATCGGGAATACCTTAAGGCGGTTAGTGATTTTTTCTTGTTGCCCTTTGCTGACTTTTGATGATCAACAGGGCATGTTCTCTCGTCTTTCCAATTATGAAGAGCAGCTCAGGGGAATGGGTCTCTGCATCTGTTGTTTTGTTCTTTGATCATTTGTCAAATCTGTTACAGACAAAATGCCTCTACTGGTATTTTTTCTGCACACGGTTCTTGTTTAGAACCAAAGATGGGTGTAAAAATCTGCTTAGTGATAGAACTTCAATGATTTCTTTCCCTAAAGAGTGCGTTCAGTGTGGTTGTTCAATACATGTGGGTCTTGAACTGGAAATTATAATGATGTCAAGGCCTCACCTGACCTCAGCAGCTACATCTACAGCGCCATCTTGTGAAAGTTGACGTGATCCAGTTTAATCCCACATTAAGGCCACACGGGGAGCTTGCTCCCCGTGAACAGGAAGTCTATTCAGAAGTACATTTTGTCATCTGCCAGCTCTGATTGTGCTTTTTATACCGTCTGAGAAAAGACAGTGAGACTTCAAGGCTGTAAGGCATGAATAAAACACAAAGTGGATTTTTACGGAGTATCAATAGATGGCAGTAGTATCACACTACAGCAGAACCAGCAGTCAATGATTTTCTTCTTTTACCAGATCCTCATTTTTTTTGATACAATGAACAAATAATAACTAGCCTTTAGCCATGGTAAAGAAAACGTAAAACTGCAATTATCATTCATCAGATCCTCCATGTACGGGTAACAAGATCTTATTATGAGATATTTGTGTTTATTTCAATTCATTACCTTCCAGAAGGGTTACCAAAACACGACACGCAATTCAATCAAGGTGTCACTGATGCATGTGATGCTATTTGCTAAACAGTGCATCAGCAGAGAGGTGATCCTCATTCAATTACCTGTCATAAAAAAAAAAAAAAAAAAATGTATGGGCTCTCTTAAGTCACACTGTAAATCGGAGATAAGCCAGAACAACATTGAGACTCTCCCCCTGTCACAGATTTAGAGAGTAATTGCATTTTGCGTCCTATCTCATAAATTAGATCCACTCCAGAGCTGCTGGAAGAAGCCTGATCATGAGCGAACTGTTTTTTTTTTTTTTTTTTTTTTTTTTTTTAGAGCCATGACGAAGCTAAGAGGGTTTGTAGATTTTCACAGCCAACCAGGGGAGAAAACATGACAGATTTTACCTTTTGCTGACATTAATGGGGTGAGCAGCGTTTTCAGCTGAGGCTTACCTCGGGCGCACAGAGCAGCAGCAGCGGCAGCAGCAGACACTTGTCATGTGAGAGAGGTCATTAGCAACGTTTACACGGATGTGCATGTTTCGGCCGAGAAGACGCATCAGCACGGGGGTCAGGTTACTACCCCCTTGCCTTGTTATGCCTTGTTGAACGAACCTCCCACTTGCTGTAAAAAGCTCGTTGTCAAATTGACATGTTGTTTATGTTGTAAATTATATACAGCGCAGCGGCGGGAAGACTGCCACTCATGTCCCCCTCTCTGTGTGCATTTAGCTGGAGAGTCTCTGCTCTCTGTCATTACAGTCAGTCAAAACAACATCCCGAAATAAAGCAATCAGGGTTGCTCTGTATGTTGTTTGTGGCTTTAGAAAGATGCCGTGTGATCCGTCAAGCTAATGTTGGAGCTGGATGTCTGTGAAGAGCTATGGTCTCTGCATCCTTCGCGCTCCCTGCCGGCCTGATGAGCAGATGGGTCAGTGATTGTGTGGTTGAGGCTTAGTTGGCCCCTTCTGTTCTCTGTGAGGGTCCACTCGTGGGATCAAAACCCAGGAGACTTGAATTGGAGTCGCTGGGTCATAAGGTACACAGGCTACAAGCTGACGCAGACATTCGCTCAAATCCAATATGTACAAACAAAGCCCACACAGGTGCAGCACCGTGCAGCAGTCCTTTCTCCATCGCAAAGGACAAAGGCATCATTGAGTCTTTAACAGTGGTCTAGAATATTAGTTCCCAGTCTATCTAAAAGCCTTTCACTGTGTTGTCTTTTCAGATCAGGTGCATGTACCTGAAGAAAAGTCAGAATATTTAAATTGCTTAACCAAGATATTCACATTCCTTGAACGTCTTTTCATTTTCTCATATTACAACCAAAGAGACGTAGTACTTTCTTGTTATTTGATGTGATAGACCCACACAAAGCAACTCATAATTGGGAAGTGAAGGAAAAAAATCATAAATGCTTTTTAAGGTTATACCAATAGAAATCTAAAAATGTCCATTATATTCTGTTTAGTGACTTTTTCACAGACTTTGGACATTTCTGGCCATTTAAATATTAATATATATATATATATATATATATATATATATATATATATATATATATATATATATATATATATATATATATATATATATATATATATATATAAACACATATGTGTTTCAAACTCTGTTGGAGTGGTTGGGAAGCACCTGCAATTTTGACACCTTTCCACAGATTGCCAATCAGATTTAGGTCTGGGCCTTACAAATGCCTCAGTTTATACCATTCAGTTCTAACTCTGGTTTTATGTTTAGGGTCACTGGTGACCTGGAATAATCCTGCTCAGTTTCATTTTTCCTGCCCCCAGCATGATGCTGCCTCCGTCATATTTCAATGTGGGGATTTGTTCAGGGTAGATGTAAAGTATTAGTTTTCCTCCACACGTTGTGTTTTGAATGTGGGCTCAATTATATAAGTTTTGTGTACGTCTAATAAAAAACACTTTCATCCACAAATGCTGTGTTCCTTATATAGGGTCAAAAGGAGGTGGGATCTCTCCAAATGTCCATGCAGAAAAGATCAAATATTTATAATCAAAGAATAAAGTATATAAAACGCGAGGATGTGACTAGAATTACCCAGCAGAGACATGCATTAATTTTCACTGTTTTCCTGCAAAATCATCTTGTGCTAAACTACAGATGGGATGTCTTATAACTGTCTTTGAATAATGGCTTTCTTCTTGCTGCTCTTCTTTAAAGACCAGATGTGTAGAGTGTATGACTAAGAATGACTCTGCCACCTGCTTCTCCCACCTGTAGATCCCTGCAACTCCTGGAGAGTAACTATCCGGTTCTTGGCTGTTTCTTTAAGTAATGTTTCCATTGGTCAGTTAGGGTGGATGGCCCTGTCTTTGTAGCATTGTGGACGATGGACTGAACAGTGCTCAATGAGATGTTCTAATCTTGGAATACAGTTTTACAACTGAACCTGCTCTAATTTTTCCTGATCTGTCTGCTGTGTCCCTTTAGTATTCATGATGCAGTTTGTTCATTAGTGATCTCTAACAGACCTCTGTGAGCTTCACATAAGAGATTAAGGAGACTAAGACACACAAATTAACATTATCTACTAATTAGGTGGCTTTGAAGGAGATTGGCTGCAACTGGTTTTCTATGGAGGTCTCAGAGTACAAGGGGTTGATACAAATGCACACTTCAGATTTGTACTTGTAAAGCATGTTGAAAACACTGCAGCAATTTACTTTCACTTCTCAATTATGTGGTACGGTTTCTGTGGTCAATCACATGAAGAGATTTAGGTTTACGACAGCAATGTGATGAAATGTGCAATCGTCAGCGTGGTATGAAGGCTTAAGCAAAGAGCAATAGACAGAGTATTTTGAAGAAAATGGGAAAGTGGAGGACAATATAAGAAAAAAAATACAATCTTTCACTGAAATAAGGTATCTTAGAGACAGATCTTTAAGAATCAAACCACAAAAACGTCTTTGCATTGCTTCAGTCTATTACTGGGAAGACAGTAGTACAAAAATATGAGAATCCAAAAAACAAAACCTTAGAAAACTAGGCAACTATTGTCTAAAACACTTTTAATACACAACACTGTGTTGGGTTGTACCTTGCACGACAACAGTGGGCTACATTTGCTGGATCCCGCTCATTCCTCAAGGACGTACATCAGACTATGACTATGTGTCCCTCATTAACTGGAAAATTAACAAAAGATTCCCCACTCATCTTTAATAACATGGAAGCTGACCTGATCTTTTATCATTCAAGACAAGCTGTTCGTGAGGGTTACATTATTGAAGTGATATTTTTCTTGCCACGTCATGCGGAAATTCAGTCAAATCATCTTCAGCTGCTATTGCAGTCCATTAACTCCATTGTGAAGATACATAATTGATGCAGCCTTTGGGTAGAGTTTAATCAAATGGAGAGTGCTCCACACTCCACCACCACCTGAAAAATGAGAAACACAATCCCCTGCAATGTAGTTTGGATGGTGAAACTATAATTCACATTTTAAATTGATTTATCACCATTTGACTTTACTGCATAATGTCCCAAGAAAGACTTGCAATATTTAAACATTTGGGGGTGGAGTTGTGAGACAGAGTTGCGGCATTCCCCCTCAATTTGGATCAGTTTCTACACTGGAGCAGTAATCTACACAATATATATATATATATATATATATATATATATATATATATATATATATATATATATATATATATATATATATATATATAAAGACACTAAACCAGTATTTTCTTGCTTTCTGATATTAAATAAGACTGAACTTTTCCTCGTTTAGCTCAGTTAGCATTACCAAAATAATTGTACTTCGTTAAATGGCAGAATAATGAGACAGACAATGTTAATACAGATAAATAAAAAATCTGCCAATGTTTTAGGAACAGGATCGTGGCGCTCCATAAGTTAAGTCAGTCTCATCTTTGGCAACAGTTTCCAGATGTCTGAACAATTATACATAGGAAGAAAAAGCACAAGAATAAGAATGTCTTGCCAAGCTTCAGGTGAGAGATGAGATGGGTTCCAAATCCCAGAGATGAAGCAGAGGTTCTTTGAATGTGAAGTATGGGGGTGGCAGCATGATTATGAGTGGCTGGAAGGACTGATGCACTTCAAATTACGAGAAAAAACAAAAATCGAAGCAACATCTCAAGACACCAGCCAGGAAGATCAAACCTTGGCACAAACGGGTCGTCCACATAGAGAATGACCCAAGTCATCCTGCCAAAGTAGTTACAGATTGGCTAAGGACAGCAAAGTCAAAAGAAGTCATATAGAAAATAAGTGGGCTTTAAAGGCGACTGCCTTCAAATCTGACTCAGTTACAACAGTTCTGTCAGGTAGAATGGGAAACAATTCAAGTAAACCTTTTTGAGAACATATCTGTGTCTAATATTTACTGTAGCTTCAAGTCTACGTTGATAAATGCATTTTACATATTCTTTAAAAAATGCAAAACACGTGAAAATTTTTTTTTGGTTATTCAAGAGTGTAACGTGACACGGAAAATATAACATGCCATGTTTAAAAACATGATTGGTTAAATTCCTTCATTAAAAAGTTTCAAATTCTAAATATTGTAGAAATACGGCTTAAAGACTGCAAGCATATGAAACAGGAGCCGGTTTTACCTATCAATTTAAGGCTTTTTTTCTCTCTGAATCCTTTTGAGAATCCAGTTCTTTTCCTTTACCCCCCGTCTGATGTGCAGTTTTGTCAATGTAAGCTAATTATTTATTCATTTCTGTGTACTTTGCTTCTCTTTTACGTGAGGAATTTGCTTTGTTGGGAAATAACGGTGAAAGGGATGTGGGATGTGTGTGTGATTGCAATTGCTATGCGGCTTGAAATAAAAGACTCGGCTCTCGGGTTACATTTCAAAGGCAGACATCACTTAGAGGTTTCTCCCTGTTCGTGTTAAAGCCAGTGGTGAGATCCTGCAGTTTAAATGCTCTTGGCCTTTGTTTGTGCTCTCAACCTGAGCTTTGATTCATCGGACAAAAAAAAAAAAAAAAGAAAAAGAAAAAAGAGACATGGTGCTTATTTCGTTTACAAGTACAGGCTTTTGATCCTCCGGGCTGCCAAGGCAGACCAGATTTACAACATATTTACAAGACGTACACCAGCTCGGTGCATATTTTCTTCATGGAGGCGTTTTGGTGACAGGGGAAAGAGGCAGAAATGTTAAAAAAAAAAAAAGACTGGAGCCCCTCCTCGGCTGGAAATCTTCAAGAGGGTCTTCATAACACGGCAGTCGATGAAATCCGCGAAGGCAGACTTGTAATTTTCAGATGATTATTGACTGGAACTTGACTTTTGCATACAGCGTAGACGGATGGTGAAAAGAGAGCGGGAAACGAGGCGAAAATCCCTCAGCCAGTGAGGTCTCAGATGAGTGAAGATAAAGGAGGTGACTGAGCTAATTGTGAACTGTCAGAATTCATCTCTCTAATGACTGTCAAATGAGCAAATTTTCAAACGTATTCTCTCCTCCCACCCAGCTCCCTCCTCACAGGGGTGAACATGGGGAGAGATAGGAATAAATACCAGGAGACACTAATGTGATGAGAATGATGCCTGGTTTCTTCCGCTGATTAAAAATGCAGTAACACACACAAACACACACACACACATTGGCAGGGAGGGCTCAACCTATAAACAGGGTGATGTGTAGGTCTGAGTAGCAACAGATAAGAATTCAAACCCGGCGACCTCAGACTAATACAGCAGGGAATATAAGCACTGAAGATGTCAGATACAGTGCGTTTCTGATGGGCCTTTTGGTATGAAATTAGCTCATTAATGAAGTTGCGTGTAATAAAGTGGAATGGCAAAGAGAAGGCGTATTGAACACCTGAAGCAAATAAAGCCAAGAAAACAACTGAAATCTCAGTAATTAGAAAGCCTTCTAGCACCTTCCAATGATGGCATCTATAAAAAGGTTGCCCATTAGCAAAACACGCCGCAAAAGAAGCTACTCAAGGTGGGTAAATGCGAAGACCTTTGCAATCTTCGTGCTGCATAACGCACCAAATCCTCCTCTTAAATTTTCTGACAGAGGAGTCAAAAATACATTGAGAAGAGTTGATCGCGAGCCAAGGACCGCTCACGCAGAGCTTCAAAGGGATCTGGAATTGGCAGGTCCAGGTTTTCCTTAAAAAAAAAAAAAAAAGCAAATCACTGAACAAAAGTGACCTTTATGATTGGTCCCTGCACTGCACTGCACTTTTAAAGAAACAAAAAAAAAAAAAAAACATGTTGAAGCTCATTTAAAGTTTGCAACTGAACATTGGGGTAAGTTACTGAAATATTGAGAGTACATTGTCCGGTCTGATAAAGTCAAAATGTAACTCTGCACACCCCCCCCCCCCCCCACTGAAAACAACCGACTGTGAAGTCTGGAGGAGTGTACATAATGCTTTTGGGGCTATCCTGCACCAGATGACAGCCTTCATAAAACTGTAAAAGAAGGATGAATGGGAAATGGACCCAGACATTCTTCAAAAGAATCTGACGATGAAGTGAAGGTGAATTTTTCAGCAAGACAATGATCCCAGCGACACAGATAAGCAAACTCTCACCTGGTTTCCAGACTTGCCTGGTCAGCCACCTGGCCTGAAACGAAAATACATGAAAAGAACTGCAGAGGGCATAGAAGATGACACCAGCACATTCCACATTTTAAAACATTTGGGTCAAAATCCCACCTGAGCAAGTTTCACCATACAGGAGACGTCTTAAAGCTGTCCTGACCAAATAAAGTTTTTTTTAAAAAAAATAAGGCTTACTGAATACATTTTAAAATATGTTTGCACAAATATTCGGGTAAAACTAACTGCCTTGTTTTCCTGAGATGAGAAAAATGCAGCGGAAGGGAGAAAAATGCTGGAAATAATGAAAACCTCATAGCGAGCTTTACAAGATACAGCAGAGAGGAAATAAGAGGACTGAAGAGTGCCTTTATGCACCCCATGTTATATCTGGCTTGAGCTGGTCACTGACAGGAAGCAGATAAGATTTCACTCAGGCTGCACTTGGATAATTGGACATTTATGGAGAGATAGGAGAGCCCTAGGCCCAGGAGCCATGAAACAGAGCTAATCTAGACTCAGCATCAGTAAATTGTCTGTGAAAGAGCGCATCAGGAGCTCTGACAAGATAAAGAAGGCTTTCCTCAAAGGCGGAGCTGGACGAATGTGACATGAAACTCAGACAGAAGAAAGGCTGAACGCTGGAGCTGGGACTTTTACATGTCACACGAGACTCGCACTGAAATGCCCCTTCCTCGGAGCAGCAGTGTCACCTTGTCATCCAAATTGGGTCATGCAGTCCTGTAATTCTTTTGACAGTGAAGACAGTTGTGACAGCTGTGTAAGTAGACAGCACTTAAGAGCAAAAAACTTTTAGGCGAGCCGGCTTACATTTTTAAAGACTCTGTAAAATCTATAGTTCAGTACCAAACGCAGAAGAAATGTGGCAGGTCATTGTAACATATGATTGCACTGCCACGTGTTTCCAATATATATATATATATATATATATATATATATATATATATATATATATATATATATATATATATATATATATATATATATATATATATATATATATATATATATATATATATAATTAAACATTCAAAACAACAGCGTTCTTGTTTTCATGACATGAGACTGAGCAAAATCAAAATTAGGATATTTCTAAAAAAATTTGACAGTTAAGGGACTGTTTTAACATATAATACTAGATTGGATAAACATTGCAGATGTGGTATCTATCAACCAATTCTTCTTCATCAAACTTAATATTACATATTTTACATATCTATACTAGGCTGCATGAAGGGATTGCTGTAAAATTAATGACCATACAATCGCATGGCTTCCTTGGACAACCTTCTAAAGACTGGCATTATAAACTGAAATGGACTGAATTTTGCATTATATTGTGACTAGGATTAAATTAGGGCTGTCTGGGGGCCATGGGGGTTGTGCTGGGTTCTGGTGGGCTTCATTCACTCCCGAACTCTGGGGGGCTTGCTCACCAGTGGGGGTGGTAATGTGGCTGAACTACTTCAGTTCATCAGGGTCCCAGCTGCCGTGATGGGCTGGTGCCTGCTGGGTGTGTTCAGGTCCTGGGAGGGGTTCTCCCCTGCTTTGTGCCGGGCGGAGATTGGTTTGGGCTCTGAGCCTCCAAGGGGACTTGTTCCCAGGCTTGGGTTCCATGGCTGGGGGTGGCGGTGTGGCTGGGTGGTGGTGGTGATGGGGTTTGGGGGCCTTGCCGGTGCCCTGCTTCTGACGCTGTGTCTTGTTGAAAACCTACCTCTTTGCTGGGCGAATGGCACGCCAGGGGCGTTGTGTCTGTCTGCCTGGGGCAGCTGCAGTCTTCCTCAACCAGGCGCACCTGCGCTTTGCTGCTCTGGGTGCAGTGGGTTGTGGGCATTCTGCCATTCTTGCCACACTTCCAACTGAGCACCTCTAGGTGACTAACTCACTCATACACACCCATTCAACACGAACACGGATGTGCTCAACCATCCACCCGCTCCACCACACAAATAATCCAAATGGTTGAAGGTCATACAAAACAGTGACTGTAACATTAATGTGGCCTTCCTACTTTGCCAAACAGACAAGGAAAACTTCCCTGGCACATGCAGAAAACCAGCCACTCTTTATGGTATGTCTGAAATCCAGCTACAGGACATAGCATAGGAAAATGTATTTTATAAAGGCCTGACTGGGGACTGGGGTTGCAAATTAGCCTACAGGCTAGAAACCTTTTATGCAACACAATCTACACATTTTGTTATGGCTCTGCCTATTACAATTATGAATGTAATAATGTGCGCTGCATTGTCCCTGACAAATAAACTAATAAAAATAAATAAATAAATAAATAAATAAATATATATATATATATATATATATATATATATATATATATATATATATATATATATATATATATATATATATATATATAGGAGAGAATTTGTAAAAACAGAAAAAAAGTGCGCTGCATTGTCCCTGACAAATAAACTAATAAAAATAAATAAATAAATAAATAAATAATATATATATAAGTAATGTGTGATATATATATATATATATATATATATATATATATATATATATATATATATATATATATATATATATATATATATATATATATACTAATGCCCAGATAATGATAGAGTAAGACCAACAGTTAAAAACATAAGTTCTCCTGCTTGCTCTCAGTCCTCTGTGATTAGTCTCCTTGCTTTGATGTATTTCCCATTTGATACCCCCAGGAATCTGCTGCCTACAGAGCAGGTGCATACTGAGCAGGTGGACCATTACGTAGGAGCCTTGAGAGACCAGGGCTGGAGTGGTCCATGATTCATTTTATTTTAGGTGGCTGAAAACCATTCTTGGATCAACCTTTCCAATATTCCTGTTTCGGTTTCATAGCGACGTTTCAAGAGCTATTGCTTGAGCTGTTTAGTAGTTTTGTTCTTTTTGCTGAGCTGCAAATCTAAACTCTGCTCAGCCCCCTCTGATTACTTGCACAGAGACTCTGACACAGGCAATTAATTTGCCAGGGGAGAGGCTAGTCTTAATTGGGTATAAGTGGGATTTTTCTTGGCCGCGTGGAACAAAAAAATGAGAGACTGTGCGCATGAGAAGTGAAGACCATCTGGTCCCTCAGGAGCTTCGAGAGATGCCAGACAAATGGAAAGAGAAACAACAGAAAACCTGTGTGGGTACGGATAATGTTCATTCCCTCCGCCTCTCTTGTTCCCTCTCTGACACTCACAAACACACAATAAAGGAGTCAGCATCATTTGGTCATATTTCATCCGCCTGTGTAACAGCAGCGAGGGGGATGTACCGCGGCACATTGATGATTTTTTACAATGATCAATAATGAAAATACGAACAAAATGCTTGTAGACACGTACAGGAAAAAAAGAAGTGGTTAGTGTGTAATGGCTTGGTAATACATGGAGCACACAGACTTCACATACGGTGCCTTGCAAAAGTATTCAGATCCCTTCATAGTTTTTAACACTTATTCACGTCACAATCACAAACATCAATGCATTTTGTTGGAATTTTATTGATAGAGCAACACATAGTAGTGCATAATTGGGAAATGGAAGGAAAACGACATGGTTTTCAAGATGTTCATCTAAATAAGCAAATGAGTAAACTGAGTGTAATTTAATCTCAAAATAAATCCTGCTGTTCTGTGAAAGTCTACCATCATCATGAAGATCAAGGACAGGTCAGGGGTAAAGTTGCAGGGAAATTTAAACTAGCGTTGGGATCCAAAAAAATAATAGTAAAACTACAAAAACCTATATCCCGGTATTCTGGACATCTTACAGAGCACAGTTCAACCCTGGTGTCAAAAATGGAAAGCATAAATGGCTTAAACTGAGAACCCACCTAGACATGATAATCCCCCCAAACAAAGGCAAGGAGAGGTTTAACTAAAGAAGTAACCAAGAGGCCCAGTGAAAGGTTGGAGAATGATGAGTGGCAGAAAACACAGCACATAAACCTAAAAACACCATCGCAATGAAACAGCGGTGGCAGCATCATGCTGTAGGGATGCTTTTCTTCAACAGGAAACAGGGAAGCCTGTAAAAGCTGACGGCAAGGTGGACAGATTGACAAAATAACCATAGAATGAAAACCTATTAGTCAGTAACAGATTCAAGAATGGGATAGATTTTCCCATTTCATCAGGACAATGATCCTAAACATACAGCCGGAGGAAGGGTTTAAATCAGGAGTGTCCGGCTCTAGTCCTCAAAGTTAGCTTTTAGATGTGTGTCCTTGCTCCAACAAATTACCTCCCCAGCATGTAAACAAGATCTGCAGAGGGCTGTTAGTCAACTATTTATTCGATTGAGGTTTGCTGAACTAGGGCAAGATGTAAAACATGCAGGACCCCACCCTTGAAGCCTGAGTTTGGAGGCTACTGGTTAAGATCAAGCATATAGTGAGGTAGAGTGGCAGTCAGAGTGGACATAAATCCACCTGAAACTCTGAGGAGACATGAAAAAAAAAAAAACTTGTTTCAGAATGCTCTCTGTCCAATTTAACTGAGCCTGGACTTTTTTTTTTTTTTTTTTTTTTTAGAAAACTTGCAATATTTGTGGTTTCTGTATATGCAATGTCAAATATAACTAAAAAGGCTTAATAAATTATCACCACACCTTTTAGGTTCTTACTTACACAACATTGTTGAAAACCATGAATGAGTTTCCTTCCAGTTCACAGATCTGTACTTATTGGTCTATCGGATAACGTCCCAATGGAATACTTTGAAGTTTTTGGCTGTAACGTGAAAATAATTTGAAATCGTTCAAGGGGTTTGCAAGTCACCGTGGGTGACTGGTGGTGAAACTTACAAGAAGAAACTTGGATGAAGTCAGACGAGGCTTTAAGAAGGGGGGGAAAAAAATGGGTGAACGATTCCGCTGGTGAACCTCTTCTCGTCAAGTTTTGTCTCTGCTCAGCGAGCTCACTAATTTGTCCCACTGTGAGCTGAAGCTGTAAAGCAGCACATAGCATATCTATCAACTTTCAGAAACAAAGACAACAACGTTTTCCATCCACTAGTTTAAAATCTTTTGCAAGATCTCAAGCTAGAATATCTAATTACGTGCATTCAGAGGGACCCCTCTATCCACATGCTGAAAAGAAAAAACAACAAATTATGATTTGCTGTCCAATTTTGTTGTAGAAACAATAACAAAATTATTTTATTACATGTTGATCATTTGACAGACATCACAACATACTTGCATGATTGCTCCGATGTGAATGTTTCCCACACTTTAATTGGGCAAAATAAACCGAGTACAAAACTATAAGAAACAAACATGCTTCCAGTTACACTTTAAAGCCATATCCCATAATCTAACAAAATTCACATCTGGTAAAGATTTAAAAAAAAACTGCAGAAGGATGCTGAAGCTCATCATCATTTTCTGAATTTATTTCTCTTATGATTCTTTTTTTTGTTGTTGTTTGTTTAGTTTACATCAAATAGAACAGACATACATTGGCACATGCAAAGTGGACACTTTGTGGTGCTTTTAGTTACCATCCAAATCCAACTGAACAAAGACTCGATATCTATTTCGGTGTTCTTCAAACATGAAAATACTCTCAAATATTTACAAAAAAATATATACTCACAATGCCCATCACTCGGTTAAAAACAATCTGGGACTGAGTGGAGTTGAAGTTGTCGAAACAAAATGCTGTGTGTGGCAGAGCTCGCTGTTCAAGGTAATGAAATCAACTCCAAGAGAAAAAGAGGCACAGAAGAAAATCACTCAAACAATACAAAACAAAAACAAAAACAAAACAAAAAAAATCTGATAATGGTCACCCCAAAGAGAATATGGCTTTAATGACATTTGAAAAGAAAATTTCTTCAAGCAGATTCACGGTCTGTGTTTTTGTGTTTATCCTCATTCACAGTGACCCCCTTTTTTCAGCAGGCAACTTGTTCCTCGTCAGACAAAGAGAAGAGGGCCACGTCGCAAGTTTTACAGCCTGTGGTTTGATTCTGAGGGACCGACCCAGTCACACAGGCCCAAAGCTCTGTTCGCATCTGTTAGGACTCATGCATCATGTCTGAATGAAGGTTGGATGCTATCCACAGTCCTGGAGTGCATAGGTACTGCAGGTGGTGCTGGGATGCCCGCGCTCTCTCTGTCTTTCTTCCTTCCTTTGCTTTTTTTTTTTTTTTCCCCCGATCACAAACAAAGGACAAAGTGCTCGTTTCTAAGGAGATCAGATCCTGAGGTTGTTGTAACTCACATATGTTTTCTTTGTTGCTTGACCTGCGAAAAGAAGAACAGAAAAAAAAAATATGGATTCAATTTCTGACACAACACAAAAGCAGGAAAGAAAGGCACTTGCAATAGTAAATATACATCATTCACTTTGGCGGACTCTTTCTGCTGTGCTGTGAATTCTTATCACCAGCTGTGTGCAATCAGTTGCAATATTTTCTGGACTAGCATATCATTTCAGCTTGCACTGCCTGCGTGGAAAGCCTCAGCATCTATTTTCAGATGTTAACTAGTGATAGAAATCACAGACAGCACTAAAGTGGGCACCAAACAAATGCTAGGGCATGAAATGGGATCCCAGTCTCGATTACCATGGAAACATAACAGAGCATGGCTGAGCGCCCAGATGCCGCTTGTGTTTGTGTGTCCTACTGCACAGCTTTCATAATGAGAACCAATTTGAGTTTCAGCCCTTGAGAGTGAAAGCATATTTTGTTTTATCGTTTTAGGTCATTCAAACTCATTGTGACCTTTCAAAAAAGAAGAAGAAAAAAAAAACCCCACCTGTGCTCTCCAAACGTTAATTCTATAGTTATGGATTGTTTCCAGATTTAATAGTAATAGTAATCATCATCCTTATTTGTCAATGCACTATTTAGGATGTTCAAATTAAATTTATCCTCTGCGTTCAAGCCATCCCTCAGGGCACAGTGGGCTGTCATTGTGCAGCACCTGGGGAGCGTTCTGGCGCTGGGGGCCCTGCTCTCGGAGCGGCAGTCTGTGGGATCCGAACTGGGGAGCTTGCAGCTGTCACAGGACGCAAACATCCTGGCTATTATGTGAGATTAGCAATTATTTGGTGTTCAATTTTTCGGTGGAAATTTCATGAAGCCAATATAAACAAATTTACCGGGAAATTAGTCTGTGTTAGTCGGGGGAGTTAAGAACACGGAACAACCACACATCTTTTTTCTGCTAATGCGGCTCCATTTAACACGTCCCTTTAACCCGTCCTACCTAATGTTGGTTCTGAGGATAGCGTGATGGATTTTTAAAATCTGAAGATATGTTTGCAGCAATACAATGTGTGATGCGGATCGCTTACGGTTTCCTAAGAACCAGCCGCTCTCTGGACCTCACACACATACTGTTCAGAAGAAGGACCACCAGAGACTGTACTTCCTGTTGCCACTCAAGCAGTTCAACCTTCCACAGGAGCTGCTGTCTTCTTCTTCACTCCCATTATTCAGTGTTTTTTTTTTTGTGCACAGCCATCACTGTGCTTCAGCTCATCTCCAAAACAGGACAGGTCCCAACTACAACAAACAGTTAGGGCTGCAAAGAGGATCATCTGACCTTCCCTCCATCCAGGACTTGTGGGGGTTTAGGGTCAGGGAAAGGGCAGCTAACATCTCTGTAGACCCCACACACCCTGAACAAAAATTATTTAGACTTTCACCTTCAGGCCGGCGCTACAGAGTGCTGTTTAAAAAAAACAAAAAAAAAAAACAAGCTGCTACAGAGACAATTTCTTCCCCCAGGCTGTCAATCTAATGAACTCTTTGCAGTCAGAGTACCCAGATCATTACCGTGCTTATTTGCCCAAATCCAACCTTGTACTCATTTTTTTGTAGAATCATGTATGATTACAAAATAAAATTTGTATTCTTCCCTTTTATGTAATTGTACTTAAAAAGTCTTCATCGAGAGCAAATGGGAACCAAAGTAGAATTTGTTGTTTGCATGCACAAACTTGGCAATTAAATCTAATATTGACAGTGATGTGTGTCTGTGTGACATGGATTTGTGGAGCATCTCTGAACTAAAACTAGAATTGGCACTGGATGTGAAGGAGCGCTGTTTCGGGGTCAGTAGATGGGACAAATGCTGATTATGTTTGTATAGATTCACACTGTTTTTAAGGTGTTCTTAAAAAACTCAGCATTACAAGATTTCTGTCAGAAAGTCAATAAATTAAAATGGTAAATGGACTAAACTTATATAGCGTTTTTCCAGTCATACTGACCATTCAAAGCACTATAGCCACATACCCCCCAATTGCACTCACACACATTCATACACCGATACGCAGATCGGTTAAACAAAAAATTTAACAAGCAAGCAAACCAGATTTTTTTTTTGTGAATACCAATGAAAACATTACATTCCCTCCATAAATCACACTATTTTTAGCAAAGTAGGCATTTTGCCCTGCTACCTAATTTTCACCATCTTCTTTTGCTAAAATAAGTGTATTTAACATGCTAATCTCGTCAAAATGTAAGAAATGTGTTAATTTTAGCAGTTGTTTCAGATTATTTATTTATTTATTTGTCGTGAAAAAAATAGCTAAGAGAAGATCTTTAAAACAAAAACAAAAAAATAAACACACAACAGGGATAAAAAGTCGGATTGCCACTAGAATAACAGAAGTCTACCATCTCCCGGTAATAGAGTTAAAGAATGTAGTGCACACACACAACATTGGTTTGACCTTTCAACCACAAGAGCCCTTTTTTTGCTTCATCACCTTTAATGGCTTTGCCGGATGTTAGATATAGTCAACACAAACTCTCATTCCTGTAGGTGGTGAGCAGGTTTTTCAAGCAGGTTTTTCTAGCTTGTAGAGGTGGAAAAATACAGAGATTCACCTGATGTTGTTACCATGAAAGAAATGTTCAACGTTAATTTTCAGTAACAGTAATGTGTTTAAAATCAGACCGTAGAGAAATTAGGAACAAATCAAAAGAATGTTGTATTTTCTACAACACAAATAATGTCTGTGTTTCATTCAACCTGTGAGAGATCGAGAGAGAGCAAGAATTTCTGCAGATAACAAAAAGGCTGAAAGGAGTAATGCAAAGTTACTTGATTTTATCCCTTTGATACTTTCAGTGTTTTGATGTGAGGTGAGATTCTATATTGTCAAAGTAATACACATGTAGATTGGCTGGTTTTGTCATGCTAGCAACATTATCTGCAAAAATTGCTAGCATTAGATGGTACAGCAAGTTTAAAAAAAACTTGGCATTGGCAGGTCAAAACTTTAACCTCTTAAGACCACCACCCTCCTTTTTTTCCTGAATGTTTTGCTCAAAATAACATGCTTAAATCTAATCATAATTTATACAGCAAGTGCAAACTCCAATTAAATAATCTTGGTTTAATCTTAGATAATCTGTGGATACCAAATTAATTATTTTAACAAAAAGGAAGTTACAGAAATGAACCTAGAATAAAAAAAGGAAAAAAAGAAGGTTCAATTTCTGGGGGCTGCTGGGCTTAAGAGCAAAATGGCCCCTCAAATATCATTGGTGTATATCTTGAATGAAATAATAATAATACAATGAATGCTTTTCAAAAGTCTAGATGAAGCATGATAATATGAAACAATGCTGTAGCACACAGTGTTGCCTTTTATGAGCGGCTCTGTTTTTGCAATTAAAAGTATTTCTGAAAGAAAAATAGAGTAAACTTGTGTGTTGTTGTCCAAAGCAGCCTCCACAGAGGACATACAGTGAGAACCAACAAGCATATTCAGTTTTATTATGCATCATTTGAAATCCGTAGCACAAAAAAATAAATAAAAATAAATAAAAGTGGCTTCAAATGATTCAATTAGCAACAACTACATTGATTTACGCATACTGATCAAAGGAGTATCATGCTTTTACATTTATTCAGAGAACATAAAAAACCTCAAGAGTGATAAATTTGCCTGTCTTCAAGCTGATTTATTATGGAAGAAAAACTTCTGGAAGGTTGACAACAAAAGGTTTTTAGCTGTCAAAGGAGGCGAAGTTGTACTCAAAGTGATCAAACATAGAGCTTGAGCTTAGTCGTACTGTAAGAAATTTACACGTACACGTAGGAGTGTCTTCAGCTCCTTGTCAGAATAAAAGCAAAAGCCTGTAACCAGTTGCTATAAAACATACTGACATCTAATTCCTGGAAATAGACATGAAAGATCAGGGTGGCTTTTAGTTTTCACGAAAGGTAAATGTCAACTCAAAAATATTTAAAATAAATAAATGATAAATCAGAGAATTATTCTTTAGTCGTTAAATGTTGAAGACGTTTGAGTGTGTGGTGGTGGGGGGGGGGGGGTTGGTTGCAAAACACCTCTTGGGTGATAAGAGATTTGATGCTGATGTGCTAAAGAGATTTTGTATTCTTTTATTTGCAAAACCGGTATCAAATGTTTATCTTTACAAAGTGCTCAACATTCCTCATTTTACCACAGGGAGAAGACTTTGTTTCTAAGAGTTCTCATAAAAAGGCCACTTTATTCTCGTAACTTTACGACTTTATTCTTGTAATATTATAACTTAATTCCCATACCCAACCACCAAAAGGGGGTCTCCAGTCTCTGGTACTGTTTTGGGGGTCGCAGGCTGAAAAGGATGGGAACCCTTGCTCTGACACACCTCTGAGGTCTTCACAGAATAGCTGTATTTATATTGTGATTAAGTAACACACAATGGAACCCTGTGGTGCGCAATTTTATTCCAGGGTTTTAGAGTAACTGGGGCTTGAATCCAAATGTACACTACACTTTTGGGATTGCGCTTTGTTAACATATATATATTTACTTTTTTTTCCACTTCTAAATTATTCTCTATTCTGTTGCTTTATCATGCTAAATCTTAATAATATGTGTTTAAGTTTTTGTTACTAATGTGACAAAAGGGCAAAACGTTCTAGAGGTGTGAAAACTTCTCTGTGGCGTTCTGCTCGTGCATTGAAATGTCTGTGTGGAGGGGACAATAGGTATGTAAACCTTTATCACACACGTTGCTCTTAATTCTCGTTCTGCTGTGTTAACGTTGCTATGGCGACCAGCTCCCATGGGCTACACAATTAAAGTCGCGGCACTTCTTTACAGCTGGATTTTGTGGTCTCAGCCCGCAAGTATGATGAATAAAACATTAGTAAGTGTACAACAGGCACTCGCTGCTTATCATTAAGACCCTTCAGCAAGATTTTTGAAGGGGGAGACATTTTGGTCTGTGTTTACAGGTCCTGACTGATTCGTTTACCTTTACTGTCCTATTAATTTTTCACACTGAAAGCTTGTTATGTTGTCTCACCATGCACTTTGCATTATGTACAGTTTGGGTACAGTTTCATTACAGCGTTTTTCATTTTTGAGAATATAAATTCAATCTATAAAGAATTAAGGCCTCCTCGTACACACGCACACACGTACCCATTGGGAAAAATTGTGATCGACACTGAATCAATTCAACAGAATTACAGAGCAAATGCTCCCGTCTGAAAGCCGTAATCATGAAGATATTACACCTTATCAATACCAATGTAAATCTGCAGAATTGCTAATGCCCTGAATCCTATAAATCACTCGGAAGTCATCTTGTGCAGGTCTGACGGAGCCTGAAAGGGAGGTGGTTGGCGCTCTGACGGTTACAGGAATTGACGGACAGTCTCCTGGGATGGTCGAGGCACAGTTCAGGTTTCAGGGCGGTCATGCACATAAATTCGCCATTAATAAATGTCACTTCCACTGTTGCTAAAAAAGAAGGGCGAAATAGAGGAGAGAGCACTCGGGGTGGAGGGACAAGGCGAGGAAATATTCATGCAGCAGAGACAGAAGGTGAGAGACACGGAGAACAGATGACATCGCGCACTTTTGGGACTTCCCTCCAGAGGTTGCACGTCCTGCTTGGGGACTTTTTAATGTGCTACTGCAACAGATGTTATGATTTTACCCTCGGTTCGGAGTTTGCTTCTAGTCAATGAGCCCCATGTGCGAACGGCATGGATATGTTCACCCTCCCCTGATACACTTGCCCAGCTCCCTGACTTACATGGGTTCACTTCACACATACTGCTTCACGCTGAGGCACGCACGCTCACAGTTGCACAGACACACCCGAGCATGTTGTGCTCATAACAGATGATTGTGACAACTGTTTGGAGAAATTCCCTGGAAGATCTGTTACCTCAGAGGCATTATTCAAAGAGGGGGTGAGGGAACGCCGCACCTGTGGGTGCCATGATTGCTTGGCGTGATTAGAGGCGTCGCGGGAGAGGGCGGCTTTGAAAGCCGTGATGTGTGATTTGCATGGGCTGTCAATCTTCTGCATCCCTGACAGTTAAAGATCCGCAAACAGCTTCCTCTGTGAAGTGCCGCTGAAATACAGCTTCTTTATTTTTCTTTGAAACTCTTTCTAGTTTTTCTCTTTCTCAATCCAAAACAAATGCCTTATCATCCAAATGTGGGGCTACGTAGGCTGCCTCGCTCACCTACTAATACCCAGCATTATCTTTGCTAATAGGATCATGCTTACTGTTTCAGATGATGGCTGGCATGAGTAATACACAGCAACAGACACAGATTATCTGCCTCAATTTTCAGTGTCAGAATCCTGTTTTTTTTTTTTAATCCTCCCAAGAGCCAAGGTCTTCTTTTTACTCCCACCCTCGCTGTCATGAACTTGGGCAAAAGGTCTTGCCATTTATCACGTTAAAAGATAACTTGGCCCTCTGCAGAGGATATGCCATATCATTCCAGCACCCAATTAAATCAGGGGAATGGATTTTCTGGTAAAGAAAAGGAAACATGAGAAAGATCTTATATAGGATTTAAATAAAAAACTAAAGAAAAAAAAAACTAATGCCCATCTAATGCACATCGACAACTCAGATCTGAGCCCTTGGGGATTTGTGGTTTGTGTCATTTCCTGATTTCTCAGCTTTCATTAACTCACTCTTGACAAACAAGAAGCTACCACTGAAATGACATGAAGGTTATGCCAAATTACAATATCATGTAATGGTTTGTGAAAATGTTATGTAAAACCATTAATACAAACTAGCTTTTTTTTTTCTTTTGGTTTTTTGCTAGTATTTTTGCTAGTATTTCCTGAGACGGTTTCCCTTCCCAATGACTTTGATGCAAATAAGCTTATTTTGTTTCAGAGCAGTGTAGCTCACTACTCAGGCTGTGAGGTGTTCATTATGTTCATCAGATTGAGAGCTGGGGAAGAAACTGTTCATTGTTCGCATGATCATATTTTTGTAATTAATTGCTAGGTTGATGTAGCCATTTATTAATTCCTCTGACTACAATTATGACTTCACGTACCAAATCCAGACTCTAATCAGTTCACTTTTCATGTTGATCTGTGATGATCTGTATTGTATTAAAAATATCACCCCATCACTATGGAGCACCTTCGGGGCATAATAGATCAGCAGAACGTATCTCTCAAAGAAGCAGTTCTCCTCCCAAACAGATGGTGGCAGCAATAATGCTCTCTAATGGAATGTCATTCATTAACACAGTTATAATGAATGAAGTAGTTTTGGTTCTCAAGATCAGAGATGTCAAATAACAAAGTACGAATACTGTGTTAACTTATGTAGGTAGAAGTTTTGGTTATCTATACTTTAGTGGAGTTATTTCTTTTCAGCCTACTTTGTACTTCTCAAATATGGTCGAGCTCACCACACCACTTACATTTTCATGCAGTTATCTGTACTTTCTACTCTTTACATTTTGAAAATAGTCTCATCTATTGGTTGTTCCACACGCCAGTGATTGTGACACGCTCATGTAACACCAATGTGTGCGCTCACGGCTGACTAGTTTCCTATTTTGGCTGCGCATGTGCACTTCTAGTGTTTATGTTTCCAGTTAGCTTTGGTCTCAGCCATTCATTGTAGCTCCACCGATCTCACCGTATACTTTGAAAACTGCAGAGAGTCGCAAGAAGCAAACCGCGTACAAAGTTATGAGATAAAGAGGAATCCCTTGTAAGAAATAAATAAAACCAGAGTGGATTTGGGAGATTCTTTCAAGTGATCCCCCTGAGAAGCGTAAGGGCAGGTAAGAAGATCTTGGGCATTCACAGTGAATCAAAAAAGTGACTTGGGCATTTCTTACATACATTTCCTGAAAAAAAGTCCACTACAAAGTAATTGACACAAATTTACTGAATTACATGGCTTTTATCCAGGTCTAAGCATTATAATTTCATCACCTAACTTAAATTTGTTCTTCAGATAACAGGAGGGATTGTTTACACTTGCAGATATGCTCACGGCATGTATGTTTGTGTAACGTGGTTTAGTGGAGCATCTTCACATTAAAACCACATTCAATATAGCAAAGGTGTGCGGCATTGGTTCCAGGTATTGTTTGCTTTCTGTAAACTCACACCATTCTTTAATGTGTCACGACAAAATTACTGTAGGCAGCACAACATTTTGACCCATTTCTGAAAAGAATAAACAAAAGAAAAACGCACACTAGCTAAAGCTAGCGAAAAAGAATGACGCCCTTTTTGCACCAAATTTACCAGAGGGGCCAAGGTGGGGACAGTGTTTTTTTTTTTTTTTTTTTTATAGGGGCACAGAACAAAAAAATGAAACAATAATGGTTTAATAATGTTAAGTAAGCCACTTGTGGCTCTGGAACTGCATGTTTCAGACCCCGGATCTAGCAGATGAAAACTGTGATCCCAGCTCAATGCGGCTGAAGCTAAATGTGAACCACCTTAATTTTTAAAATCCTTGTTAGAACAAAACTGTATAGGTAAAAAATAAAATTGGTCAAAGTGACCAATCAGTTATGGTTTCTTCGCCAGTGCATTAAATCCTAAGAAGTGTATTTAATGTTATGTCTTTAGTACAAGGGCCATAACAGGGGCCAGGACCATTTCTACAGGGCCACTGGCCCCTGTTGGCCCCTGTCTAGCACCGCCCCTGTTGGTACATAATGTTACTCTAGAAGAGTAATTTTTTTAACCTCGTAATGTCATTTTCCGTACTTGGTGGGTGGGGAGATGTGTTTTGCCATTCAGCTCAAAGTAACCTAGTGATTTAGAAAGACATGTCTTGTTCCCATCCCAAATAGCAGATCAGAGCGCCAGTCACAACATTGTTGAACGATCTTTATTGGAGAAGCTGACAGCCCTCAAGAAATCTCCTTGTATTTACTGTAGCAGTACCACAAAGGCTGCAAAATGTATCATGTCATGGAACAAGCCAACCAGTGTTGCCAACATTTGCTATTTTATAGTAAAAATTAAAGCAGTTTAGTCACTGATTGCCACTATAATATTTCAAGTATTTTTTTAGGAGGTAACAAAGACCTTACGCGGCTCAATATAACAAGTTCACCTTGCTAACTCTAGAAATAAATATTCTATTGTTTTATTGTAATGCTGCTGAAACTAAATGTATATTGATCAAATATCTTAAGCTCATGTAAAATAGCACCAAGTCATTTATTACCGCATGGCATTGATTTCAGCCTGAATACACGCACTTGATACAATTACAGTAGGTGTTATTATTCATTAATGTGCTTGTTTTACTTTGGTTGCAATAGCAGTTCCCCAATAATATCAGATTCTAAATCTAGAGCCATAGTCTTTCACCAAGCTCCAGTATAACATATTGCGAAAAAGTTGTTATTTTTGCAAAGTTTAGATAAATATAAACTTAGGATACCTTTATGGTGCAAACGTGTGTCTTCAAGATTTCTAGTGTGACCTTTAAGGTGTGTACTCACTCATGGGGTCAGCAGCAGGGTTCTCACAAAGCTCAGTCTTAGCCTCGCCGTTGGGCCGCTCACTGGGTTTCTGGGACAGACGGGATGACATTGTGGCAGCGGTGACCACAGCCTTGAAGCTACGCTTCCTCTTCTGCACGTTCAGCTCAGGGTGGAAGATAATGATGTACACCTTGGGCATGTAGAGCATGCCCAGCGCGACTGAGGCACTGAGGTTCATGGAGACGGTCAGGGTGGTTGTCTGAATGTACAGCTGGAAGGAAGAACAGACAAGAGTAGCATACATAAACAAAATACCTGGTACTGCTTAGTGAAGTTTGTAACATTTGAATAGCTGCTTTTAGAGGTAGTTGGATGTATCAGAGTTAAATCTTTCTATAAAAAGTGGGGGAGGGGCAAAACAAAACAACAAGGATTGATGCATATCTGCAGTATCATTGCTGAGTACCTCAAAGAGGCAAATTTCAAAAACAGCATTCAGCACTTCACAAAACGTGTTCATGGAGGAGGCACAGCATCACAGTAAAGAATCTGCACAGTCGTTCAGTAGTGTGTCGTTGGTTTTACTGCTTTCTGAACTATACAAGTGCATCTCAATAAATATGAACATGTTCAAAAGTTGAATTTATATCAGTAGCTCAATTGAAATGATAAAACCCATATGTTATATAGATTCATTACACCTTTTTAGTCTACACCTTGTGCACCAAACTCTTCAATGGTGTTTATTTCAATCTCACCTCAAGATTTCAGTTATCATTGTCCACCTTTGCAAATGTATCTCTTCATCTTTTTTCATTTCATTGTTTTCCTTTCAATAAACTGTGTGATAACATACTTGGACACAACATTCTGTGACCAGCCAGCTTCTTTAGCAATGACTATTCGTTGGTTAACCTCATTTTGGAAGGTGTCAATAGCGTGAGACTACCGTCAAATTCACAGTCTTCCCAGTGATCGTGAAAGTCATAGCATAACATAACATTTAAAACCTGTTGGTCCCCCACTATATTATAATTTTCTGCTAAATTGAACTTAAGGCTTTTATTAGCTGAGAGCCATAATTATCAAAATTAACAGAATCAAACACTTGAACTGCATCAATCTAAGTGTAATGAATCTATATAATGAGTTTCATTTCTAAATTGGATTACTCAATCAAATTAACTTTTTGATGATTTTCTCATTTATGGGTGTGCACCTGCAAATAAGGGACTATTTTTGATGGCATACAAATGTTATACTTGTTATAAATGTCAGTTTTTTTATGCCCTGTGATGGTTATTACTTGTGTGTGACATGGGAGCAGTGATGCGTTCAGTGGAGATGCAGAAGCCTTTATTAAAGCCTGACCTGCAGCTACTCACTCACGACTGAGAAGACTGAGGGCTTTAAAAGCCAATAGCTGTAGCATTGCCATGACTGTATCAAACATGCCCTTACATGACCTCTGTTGTCTTTCCTTTTGACTTTATTGGTGGACTACACCATCAGATAAAGATCCACTCCTTTCCTTTTTCTATGTTTTGCTTCGCTGCAGTGATTCCGCAACTAAGTTTTTGCTGCCGGCTGCATTTTAATGAATATTCTTGTGCAGTACAATAAAATGCTAAATCTGACACTGTAAAGCTGAATCTGCAGCATATAGCAGTTCAACATTTGTTTTTTTTCTCTCTCTCTGTTTTCCACACAATGGGTGCAGCAGTCTTGAAAACCACCCAACTGTTAATCAAAAACAGATTATTTATAAGGTTTCCAGTTTTGTGATATTGGATGCGCCCCGCGCAACCTTCTTTTACGGGGCTTACATGATACTTTTTACACTGGTGAGTTGTAGCTGTGCGATTACATAACCCAGATCACACCAATATCTTGAATTTTAGACTTCAGCTTCATTAAAAACATGTCAGTTCTGCTGAGAGCCCGTTGAGCCTTTGTATCGGCAGACATGCGAGAGCCCCCTCGTTACTTTTAAGTGTCCTGGAGGAGGAGGAATAGCGTCAAGAAGAGAACATTATTGTTTCAAGAGCTTCCTCACTAATCTACTGCACTTGAAAATGGAAGATATCACTTATACGCCGCCTCTCCGAAAGTCACCGGCATCGAAGATGGGGTGAGCGAACAATTGTAAACACATTATCCACCACCACGTATCCACAGAGACTCAACACGCTCACTGAATCAGCAAGAGAAGGGGGGAAATGTCACCATTTGCATACAATCTTTCCTGGTAAATATCATTAATGGTAATTTTCAATCACACCAGTCTCATTTACATGTGAGGCACGATTTTGTCTTTTAATCTAAAAAAAATAAAATAAAATAAATAAAATATTCATCAGATGCCTGATATCAACATTCTCACGCAATAAATCGCTCCAGTCTTCTTTCACAGCCTCCCTGCTTGGCTGTGTAGCAACTTCAGAGGCAGTGATCTGCCTTGTACACCATGAATTTATAACAGTGCACTCTGTTTTGTCGGTCTCATGCTGCAAGGATGTAATGTTTTAGCTTTAAATTTGTTTTACTTATGTTCAAATTAAGATAAGATAAGAAAGATAAGAAATGCTTTATTGACCCACAATGGGGAAATACTATTCTAGGGTATACACATGCCATCTTACATATAATAATCTTCTTGTGTTTGGTTTTCTATGTTTAGCAGCTGGTAACCTAATTTTTGAGCAAGCGGCTAAACATGACTGGAGGAAGCTATTAATTAGATGCTGATAACTTAGAATCTGCGTTACTGCTGACCCTATCAGATCTCCCTTTGTGATCAAGCTAATTCCAGAGAGTGCGAACAATGAGTACTTGCTTATTCTCATCACACCAGCTTACACGCTCAAACATCAGCAAAATAAAAAATAAATAAGAAATGTGAGAATGTGGGCTTTCACCCTTGTTAATACTGCTACACATGCGCACAGACACGCACACAAGTAAACATACCAGTGAAAATCCTTTTTTCTCACCGTCTCTAATCACAGAGACAGGATTTTTTTTTTTTGCGCTCTTTCTGTGAGCTTGACCCAAATTCGTAGCCCCCTCTCAGCTACCCCTCCAATGTTTAGCTTGTCACAGAACATTCATAATTAATTCCTTTTGCTTTAACATAAATAATTACATGAAGTAATTTTCATGACTGCTCGGCAACACTCTATTTATAGCCGCCACAATAATTTATTAAAGTCCTCATCAGGAATCAAACGCCTGCTTTTAAATTTTACATCTCATTGACAAACCAAATGCCGACATTGAGCCACAACAAACCGTGCGGCTTCCATCTTGACAAAAAGCTGATGAGGGTGTTTCTCATAATTAGACCCACGCACCGGGACCCACACACTGCAAAGGCAATTTAGCTGAGTACGGTTTAGTACTATAAATGCACACAGTGATAACGACTTGATTCAGTAAGTGACAATTAGGATGCTCTCTGGCCCGTCAAAGCATGCTTAAATAATGAATCCAGGGGATTTGCTGTCTCCTCTCAGCTACCTGGATGTCTCTGGTTGTTTTGGGTGGCCTACTTTTTAAAACCAGCTCATGTAGTGAATAACTCTTGGTGGCTTTGTGCTGCAAAGCCCCGTCACATATTGAAGTGTATACTTTATGTTTCAATGGCCTCCCTTGGGTTTGTACCACCATTTCTGTGTTATGGGAACGGTATGTAAAGGTTGTGACCCATAAACTCCACGTGCACAGTTTTTACCATTGTCAGGCCAAAATTTAATCATTGTGGTACAATAAAAGGTATTTCTAATAGAAAAGAAAGGCAAATATCAAAGAAGTAGAGTTTATTTGGTTTGCATGCTCTGACATTTAGGTACGTGTTTCCAGTAGCGTTTTTCGGTATGGACAAAAGTTGCCAACGGAAACATTCCAAAATGGACATAAATCATGTAAACTGTCTTGTTAATCACACAGTTACACACAGAATGAATTTTGTGCTGCATTTTTTGTGAATGTGTACTCTACGAGGATTTGGCATCCACTGTGTTGAGAAGGCACATACTGACATTATGCCGCTGACATTAGAAGCAGCAGGTTACTTGGCTGGACTACATTTTCAGGCATATTTTCCTGCCCGCCATCTGAGAGGATTTCCCAGATTTTGATGCTGTCAATCAAATTGAGCCAATATTGGGTGATAGCCTCTCTCTGTTTAGCAAGGGTCTTCAGTGCTACAATCAGTGATACGCAGCCTGGGAATTTGAAGAAATTACATCTTCTCAAAATAGAAGGCGTTTCTGTTAATGTTTGTATCCTGGAAGCAGCCAATGAGTGCAGAAAATATAGCCCTAAAAGAGAGATAGAGTATGGTACAGCTAATTTGATTGGAGATTTATTCGGGATCATTGAAGGAGTTATTTTCCCAGGGTGGCATTTATGAGAGAACTGACATTGATTATTTCATCCTAAAACATAATTAGTGACACACCGCCTCCTGCCTTACTTACAGATGTAAATAATCCACAGTGGTGTAAAATCTCTCCCAAACATGATGATGGTTTATTGGTTCACAAAATAAAATGATAGTTAAAATTGTTATAAGATCGTAGAAACAATCATTAGTCTTGCTCCTGTCAGGCAGGCTTCAGTATCTCAGACCAAATAAACAAATCTGAATTTATACAAAATAAAAAAACCTGCAAGATTTATCTGCTTAAGATTAGATAAACGTGCTTATTATCTTAAAACAGACCCCCCTTAAAAATTCCTGAAGTTATTAAACACACAAACGTTGATGTTTATTTTAGTCAAATTATGAGAACCTAATATCATTAACCGTCTTCAGAGATTCCAATTTGTTTATGTAAATTAATCTTGATCAAACTCCAGGGTTACTTCTGGAGAACCACAAGGATCAGTGCTTGTCCCAGTTCTCTTAAGTATACTGTACATGCTTCTAATAGGTAAGATTATCAGACAGCATTGAATAAATGTCGACTGTTATGCTGATGACATTCAGCTATATTTATCCATAAACCCTGATGGATCCAATTAGTTAGGTAAACAACAGGCATATATTGACGACAAAAACACCTAAGGTCAGTAGATTTAATACCTGTATGTTATCC